>NW_027114557.1:662600-669896 GCF_000696795.3 Halyomorpha halys
TTTTGTGATGAAAGAATGAGGAAGAGTATTAATTTTCACCACCTTTAGACATGAATGCTTTTTTAATTAATTAATATTTACCTTAAAATGAGTCTCTCAAAGGATAAAAAAAAAGTCTCTTAAATGTGGTTAAATTCAACCAACAAAGGTATATATATATATATATATATACTCGCATTTAATATAGAGTGAATATTTCATTTCCCTCCTCATGTACGAGAATTTACTATATTTGTATGGCATTTATATAGAATCCTCCATAACTGATTCATCTGTAATAAAGTTTGCTTTAATTAATAGACCCTGATCCTTTTGATGGGAAAATAACTGAGTTAATTCCTGATCAACTTTAGATGGAAAGGTGTGCCTAACCCCTTTTGTAAGTCATCTTCAGAGCACGAAAATAGAATCTGGTCATTAGTGAAAATGTCATAGAGGATTATTTAACTATGGAAGTAATTGTTGATTTTATTTTAATATAAAATAATACGTCATTATTGATAATTATTTATTTATCAGTGTAAATAAAGAAAGTATGGAAGAGTACATGCAATATTAATGCTATATCGTTTTAATCTAGGAATTAATAATACTGACTCAGCTCCTTCATCTATCTTCCTTATTAAAGGTATGGTAGAGCAGTTTATTATATAGTATAGTACTTGCAGTTTTTAAATACCTTGTTTAAATAATAATAATTAATAAATAAATAAATTAAAAGTAGATCGCACAAATAAAGAAATGAAAACATAATCTGACACCAGAATATTGTTGATACCATTGATTTGACTGCAGATGTTTCATAAACAAAAGTTCCACTTTAGAGAATAGGTTTTCGTATTTTTTGTTGAATTTCGACGAAAACGCCTCGAACAATTTTAACTAAACCCGGTGAATCAATTAGAAATTAAGTAGTATTAATTACAAAATAGGTTTTATCCAAATTGAAATAGCCTGAAAGGGTTTTAATGTCCAATTTTAAAAACAATCCTTAGCAAAAGTACCATAATTTTTTTTTTTTTGGGGGGTGGGGTAATTTTAAATAAATATTTTTCATTTGAGCAATTATAAAAAAGAGATGGCTGCAACTTTTAACAACATTTTATGAATAATTAAAAGAGAAAAAAGGAAAATAGAAAGATTTGATTCGAACGAAATAAACCGAGAAATCCCGATCTATCCCGATTGCAATACGGCTTTGTATCTTTTTCAAATTGTCTTTTTCCTGGCAGGAGCAGAATTTATTTTTGTTATTTCCACGGCGAGGTACCTTAAAATACGGATTATAGCTATAGCAAAATAATATAATTTTATAAATAATCTATACAACTTCTCGAGACTAGTATGTATCGTTTAGTTTTTTTTTGCCTTTTTTATAAAACCACTTTATTTATTGATAGATATTACAATCTTCCACACAGTTGTGGGCAATAGGTAATAGTGATGAATGATCACATTAGTACTAAAATAAAATAAATTAACAATGAAAAATAAATAAACAAATGTACATACAAATAAATAAAATCTCTCTTAAAATATATGCAAATATAAGGATAAAGAAAATGAACATAATCAAACTATTTGCATGAAAAAATAAATAAATAAAATAATAATAATAAAATAATCTCTAATCAAATTTACACTATATAAAATATTTACACAATCGACCTGAGATTCCCTCTCAAGATCCCAGCGCACCCCTCTCGCCGCAGCACTAGTAGTGAGTCAGTGGAGGCTGAGCAAGTGCGCTAATAGTATGAATTGCTTAAATAAATTAATTTGTATCCAGGTTAAGCCTCAACACTCTTTATTAATTCTTTAGCAGTCCTGCGTTTCGGCCAATCCGGCTATCATCAAGAACAACCTAACAATTAACAGCATTATTTTAACATACCTTAAATATAAATCTACACCTCACATCCCAATATTTATAAACGTTTTGTAGGCTATTCTACCTAAAAATTGTTTATTAATAACAAAATAAATTGATTGTGTTATGTTGATCTATAATTAGACCTTTTAAAAATTAATGAAATTGGAACAAAATAGGTAACTAGACAAGTTTATTAATAACAAATGAGTTGTAGATTGTTGACCGTAGATCAATCTCCAATGATTAATCATCAAAATGGAGAAGATAGTAGGGGGGTGCTGTCAGCAAAAAAAACACAAATAAACAAAAATATTTATTCGGGCCGACGTTTCGACCTGAGTATTAGGTTTTCATCAGGGCTATAAAACATAAAGAGAATATTTTGCTATGAAGCAGTATTGTTGATTCAAATTGTTTTTAGTTTTTATACACTACATAAGTGTCTTATTTTATACATATCTTCTTACTTATATAATATTATTTTTCATCTTATATTTTTAACAATCTGCTACTGTCTAATTCCATGGTTATCAATCAACTACTTTTTATTTTCAATTAATTGTTATATATATTTCCAACTTTATTAGTATATTATTTATTTTTAATTATATTATTCTCTGAATGATGGTTGTTATCTCTTTTTGTTTTATAGCTCTGATTAAGACCTGAAAATCAGGTCGAAACGTCGGCACGAATGAATAATTTTTTATTTATAATCTTAATATTTCCTTGAGATACGTAAATTTTTTTAAAATAATTCAAATTTTATCCATTATAGTCTCGAAACCTTTTATTTCTCTTATAAGTCCGACGTTTCGGCCAATCCGGCCTTCTTCAGGGACAATCTACTTAATATAACTTTGAAACTATATTATTTAAAAAACTCCAACTCCATGCAGGCTATTCTGCCCAGGTCAAAAATATCAATTTCTAATTAGTCAAATATTCACTTAAAACAAAATCAAAATCATTTATCATCAGACACTATTCCATAAAACTTTAATCACAACTCTCAGCTTATAGTAGGGGAATTAAATTATATATATTTTCTATATCTTTAAATTATATAGTTTCAAAGTTGTATTAAGTAGATTGCCCCTGAAGATGGCCGAATTGGCCGAAACGTCGGACTTATAAGAGAAATAAAAGGTTTTGAGACTATAATGGATAAAATTTGAATTATTTATTTTAATAGAATAATTTTTTGTTTATTTGTGTTTTTTTGCTGACTGCACCCTCTCCCCCTCTCCACCTCGACCCTCTTCTATACTTATTAATAATTAATATGATTCCCCATGAATTTATTGTTTCGTAGGGTAATTTGAGTAAAATTAATGGCCTGAGCAGAATAGTATACAAAAAGTTTTTAAATTATTTATGTGAGTGTAAATTTATATTTAGGGTATGTTAAATTAATACAGATACTAATATTGTTGTTAAAACTGTTAAAAATGAATGTATTATAAAAGATGTTAATTGTTAGGTTGTACTTGAGATTGGCCGAAACGTCGGACTGTTAAAGAATTAAAAAGTATATTGAGACTTAACCTAGATACCAATCCATTGAATTGGAAATTTTGTCTTTCTTGATATCGAGATTTTTTTTTTGTTGCAAATCACTAAAATACTGATTACATTAAAAAAATCAACAACAATAACAATCCTACAATTAACAGCACAAAACTTGTGTGATTATTTATAGTGGTAAGTTAAAGTTTTTTTTTTTTAATTTCTGGATAAAAATACTGTTTCCATACCTTTGGCAGTGAGGAAGTAAAGTTATTTTTTTTTTAATTTTTAATTAATACATAATCGGTAATTAATTAGAATTTTATGAGGTATCTTTTACCAATTTCATTTTTTTTTTTTTTTTCATTTTGTGATGAAAGAATGAGGAAGAGTATTAATTTTCACCACCTTTAGACATGAATGCTTTTTTAATTAATTAATATTTACCTTAAAATGAGTCTCTCAAAGGATAAAAAAAAAGTCTCTTAAATGTGGTTAAATTCAACCAACAAAGGCAGTTTTTTTTGGGAGGGGGGTTTAGGTGCCCCTCCATGAAGTGATCAAATAAACGTTATATTGAACATATAAGGATTCTTGTAATAGAACAAGAGCCCAAGAGTAGAAAAATGGTGTTATATCATTTTTTTGATTTTTTCATTACACACATTTAACATTTTTTTATTATTTTTTATTACTTCAATGAAAACTATGTATAATTACTAGTCAAAATGTATTAGTCTGCCATGTGTAGGTAAGGAGATTATAAGATGCCAGCTGTTTAAAAACTTTTAAAAAATAATTATGCTTTCGGAACTCCTTTTACAATACTAATCTACCAACAACACTTATTATTTTTTATTAAATATTACAATTGTACATACTACCAGATATACATATAACTCATATATGTATATATTCAATAACTTATTTCTTCAAGGGGTTGCGGAAAAAAAATTAACAACACTAAAAAACCTAAGAGATTATCATTTAAAGTACAGTAAATTTGCTAAAATATGATCTCTAATAGAGCTATTTAAGTTCAATAGTTTTCGAGACATATGCTTTTTAAAAAGCAACATTTCATAAACAGAGCACTGAAAAATCAGTAGTTAGTGAATTTTTTTATGAAATTTTACTTTTTAAAAAGCTATATCTCGGATATTATTGAACGTAAATAGCTGAATTAGGGACCATATTTTAGAACATTTTCTCTACTTTAAATGATGTTCTCTTAAGTTACCTAGTGTTGATGGTAATTTTAAAGATACAGAACTCCGAAGGAAAAATTAATGTTTTTAATGTTAACAGCCGTTCGGAAACTTTGCAGACTCATGAATTTTGACTAATAATTATACATAGTTTTCAATCAAGTAATAAAAAATTGGGGAGAAATAACTGCCTTTTTCTCACCCTGGCTCTTAAATTATGATGTACTTTCAATAAACGTATGTAGAACCAAAAGAAATGGTTTTTATTTTTATTAAAAAAAAATACTATAAACAAAATGAATGGAATTTGGTCCGGGTGCGGTCAAATTAAACTCAAATAGTAAATTTATGTACTATTTTTATTTGAGCCAATGTTTTGTCCCACGTAGCAGGGCTTCGCCAGGGCTGAAAAAGATACAAACATTTAACATAAGTAAAAAATTAAGTGGAGTACAATGAAACGTAAAAATTAAAAAAAGAATAATTGAAGGTTATAAACAATAAATGAAAACGGTAATAGTAACAGATAAAGAAAAGATATATTAAAGAAAGTTCAAATTAAGAGATGAAAATGGATAAGAATAAAATCAATTGAAAATGAACGAGACAAAATTCACACCTGTTTTGACGCAAGACTCTTATGCTTTTCATATCTTAATTTGTACTTTCTTAAACACTTCTTCTCTTTATCTGTTACTATTACCGTTTTTATTTATTGTTTATAACCTTTAATTTTTCTTATTTAATTTTTACGTTTCATTACATACCCTTGTAATTTTCCACTTACTTTTTTTCTTATGTTAAGTGTTTTTATCTTTATTAGCCTGGACGAAGCCCTGTAACGTGGGATAGAACGTTGGCTCAAATAAAAATAGTACAAAAATTTACTATTTGAGTTTAATTTGACCGCACCCGGACCAAATTCCATTTATTGATACACACAATCAACCAGCAATCTTCCAGTATAAACAAAATAATATATACAAGTTTAAAAAAATAAAACAAGATATTTATACCCCCAACGGCGAAATGGGTGAGAGCCTACTGTTTGAGAAAGTTGCCCCCTCCCTCACATTTGAATAGAAATCCACAATGTAGATGGCAGATATAAGAAGTAGTAGGCTTGGGTAGCCATCTTGGTCTCGACAAAAAACGTGGAGTGAAACCCATCTCAAGATCTCAGCCACTTCATAATTTGTCTAAGATCCACAATGCACCATGAGTAAATAAACTATATCCCACTAAGGCAAAGGGACGAAGGCCAGGATGAAAGAGGGAAGATAGCATAATCGAAGAACAAGACTTCAAGCAAAGAAAATCAACTATCAAGAAACCTACAATATTTATTATTTCATATAACCCCATTACAACTTACAATCAAAATTATATACTAATTCATTCGTACAACCTTTTAGCCAACTCGTTCCCTCCCACATAACCATGTGAATAAATTAAATTAATAATAGAGGCTTATACTTTTTTATTTATCCATTCTTCATTTATTTTAAGAGGTATCAAATGATGTCCATTCCATTTATTCAAACCAGCAATACCATTAATAACAATTAATTTGGATAATATCCCCGGTTTGGTGCCACCCTATTAATTGCTTGAAAATTCATTACATAATAGTTTTACCAATATTCAATGGAAAATGGGTTCTTCTATAAATAACATTTGTCAGAAGGCCGTGTTGATATACGTAAAAATATATGGAAAATAAAACAATAATGAAAGTAGAAAAAAGAACAAAAGTAGGGGCGAACAAATGTCCTCTGAATTGGAGCAACAGATGGCCAGTAAATTGCTAGATTCGGAGTTGGAAACACTTTGCTCATCGTCTTTCTTTTAAAACAATGTTGAACCTAGTTTCTCCCACATCAATAATAATCAAAGTATTGATGATTATTTTTATTATTTGTCAGGAAATGATCTTTTTTTATTTGCTAATAAACATTTAACTTTTGATTAATCATAATAACTGACGGATTCATTTTTTTACCATTACATTTATTATTTTAAATGTTTAATATTTTCTTATAAAAATGTAAATGATTAGCTGTATTATTTTAAATTATGCAGAAGATGGTTGGGTATCCGGTCAAAATAAAACAATAAATAGTTAACAACTATATATTTTTCGACGTTTCGGCCCACTTCGTAGAGTTTCATCATGGCTAAAAATATATATTTTCACATTGGCAAAAACAAATAAAAATATTTTGAATTAGTAGAATTATAAGATACATATACCTTTTTATATTAAGGTAGGCTTGAAATTGCGTAAACATAAGTGAAAAGAAAATTATATACAAATGAACAAAATGAAGAAATAAAAATAGTTATAATATAAAACAGAAAATGTTAAGAATATAAAAATCATTACGCGGGAAGCGTAATAACACGTAAAAATGGAAAAGCTGATATGAAAAAACAAATTTTAACATACTAGAGAAGTTGAGATTAAAAAAAAGTCGAGAAAAAATTAAAAAACATATATAATTATACTAAATAAGTAAAGAACGAATCGGGAACACCCACCGGTTTCAGTTGAGAGATTTTGAAACATTGACAAAAATTCCAAAGTATGCAAAGTGGAGGGAAGGCGACTTTATATTAAATACGTAAAATACAAGAGAGAAATTAAAAAAAAAAAAATATGATGATAATAATAATAATAATAACTATAAGAATTATCTAATTTAG
>NW_027114557.1:670077-673593 GCF_000696795.3 Halyomorpha halys
GATCATTCATCACTATTACCTATTGCCCACAATAGTGTGGCAGATTGTAATTTATATAAATTAAATAAAGTTTAAAAAAAATAATAAATAAAATAAATGTAAAAGAAGTAAGTAAAGAATATAAAATAAAATGGTGTAAACCTAAAAATACAAAATACTTAGATAATGATTACAACCATCCATGTATTGATTGTGACAATAATATTTTATCTACATTGATTATTGTAATAGCCAAGCCAACATAAGTAATATGAAACAATGAAAAGTGAAATAATTCACTAATAATTAGTAAAATATTTACCTATTTTATTTTGTTTCAATTAAATAGAGAACTGTAGAATAGATTCGTTAATTTTGAAATTTCTGAAAGGAAGATGGTCTAAGTGTTGTGAAAAGAGCTTAAACAGTGAGTATAGAATTTATTGTGAGCCAATGTTTCGCTCCACTCCGCAAAGCCTCATCTGGGCTAAAACTGATACAAACAACTAATATAATGCAACAAGGTAAGATAATAGATAACATGATAAATATAAGCTTTTTTATAATTTTCTTTTATATTTTCACAAAATGCAATAACAATTGAGACAAAATAACACTATAAAGAGTTTACTTATCTGTTATGCGAAAATATTTTTTCAATTGCAGAAAAAAAAGGAAATTTTAAATTGTATTTGTTTAAAAAATATATTTTATTATAGAATGAGTTATTTTATTTAGCTCATATGCATACTTTTCGAAACAAACGTACACATATATTTTGAAAATTATTTGCATATTTTGTAATATAAACAATTATAATTGCAGTTTTTACAATCCGAGACCGGTATATAACAGTAGGAAATCCTGGTAATATAAAACGTATTCATTGCCTCTTAGTATTGTTAGAACATCTGTAATCTTATTTATTTATTTTATTTTTTCTTTAAATATTTTTCTGGGACAAAGGATATATAAAGAAATAACTTAATAATGGTTGAGATCTTTCATTCATCATTCTATCAGGAACGCTTAGTTCATAAAGGTTTCGTAATAGGATTTAATGTTTATTATTTGACTCTCCTTTAAATAAATTCTTCTCAGTTCATAAATCCTCTATTTTAATATTGAATATTGATTCTCTTTTTCATTATTATAAAAAATGTGGAGAGGGGTGGCTCAGTTGTAAGACACTGTGCAACTAACTCCATGGATCCGGGTTCGAATCCAGCTGATGCAGATTATTATTTATTCTGTAAATGTAGCTGTTAGCCAACTCTGTGGGTTCGAGGTCCCTGATAAAGCCTCTTAAAGTGGGCATCCTTACACAACCATTGATCCAGCACAGTACTGTCTTACAAAGTACTGCACCCCTGACCCTTCATGAATTATAGCAGTACAAATTCTAATCATTTATTTATTACTAAAACTACTATTTAAAGTTTTACATACAATGAACAATGTTATTTTAATTTATTTCATACTTGATTTTTTAAAAAAAATATTTCTTGAGTTTTCAAAATTAGTTGTTACGCCCCTTAATGCATCATTTAAAAATTTATGGTATATCCTTTATATTTATATTTAAAATGCAGTCTAAGACTGATTATTATACTGTGTACTTGTAGCTACCCACTGTATTTGGACACCATTGCTTGACATTAAAAAATCTTTCTGAATAACTAAAATATAGCTACCTAAATAATATATATATTTATACACTTTGAACAGCTGATCTGGTACTCGGTCAGCTGACAGCCTGCAATCTCCTCCCCCCCCCCCTCCACCAGTATATGAACTATTATCTACAAACAATTTTCAAAAATATCGTTAAAAAAAAAATTCAAAAAATATCTACCTTATAAGCAATCTCCAAAAATAAAATAAAATATAAGTTTATTAGAACTTAACAAAAATATAACACAAAAAATTTATAAAATTACCACCTATTATTAAGTACATTTTACAATGAACACATATAAATTAAAAAGAGGTCCTAAAATTAAATAAGAAAAGTTATAGAAAATTTTACATAAAAATAGAAATTACAGACAAACAGTATTCTATTCACAAAGGCACACAAGCTCACGGTTCTGAAACTGGGAGCTTTAATTGCTCAATGTGAACGGTTCTTCGTTTCTTTGGCTTTTGGAGACTTTAAACAGTAAAAACATTGTTCACCCGAATTTATATCACTCTAAATGGCTCTTCATGGCGTTGTAACTCCTTGCCCCGATTAGAGCATAGCTTACGGGTACTCTATAGTTCCGATTTTTACCGCACCCATGGTGTCGTGGACGCGTGAATGTTCTTGTGGTTCGGCACCGGTTACGTGACTGGGAGTAGAGAATTGTAAAAAGAAAAAAAAAAATAGACAGGACAAATCAATATTGTTATTGACCGGATCCAACCAACTATATTCATTGAACAGCTAATCTGGTACTCGATCATCTGAAATTCACAGCTTACAGCCTATAACTTATACTTAGAATAATAAATTACAATTTAATAGTCAATGTTTAATAAACCGCCCGTAAAAAAATAAAAGTGACCCAAGGATGTTACAGGAGAGGCTGACCCTGATCTCATTTACTGTATCACCACGAGCAGGTTCCTACGAGATCGTAAACTTATGGAGTATATGTCCTCAGCTCCTTAGGGCCTGTCTTCTTAACGATCGAGCTCTCTTCTCAGCTAGGAAGGGGCCAGCTTTTCGTTTTTGTAGAATATTTGTCGTCTCCTAGCCCTCAATTTTTCCAAAAGCAGGAAAATTGTTTATGTTGAATTGTGTAAAATGCAAAATTAAATAAAATACCTATATTATTAGATTAATTATTTTTTATATATGCTTGTTTGAGAGTGGCTTAGTTTATTATCAATTTAAAGCAATTTTGATCCTTTTTTTTCCTCTCAAATTTTTTTCTTTAAAATTTCTCCAACGTTTCGGCCCTCAGGACATTCTCAAGGATACCACTTTCAATATTGATGTAATTTCTTTTTTAATTCTTAAACATGCAGGCTAATTGCCCTTGTCACATTTAACTTTTTTTTAAAATTTATATCTTAGATTTAAAACTTATTTACACTTACATTTACAACTTAAAAACAGTAACATATTTAAGTTGTAAATGTAAGTGAAGGAAGGAAAGTGTTTTGTAAAAAAGTTTTAAATCTAAGATATAAGTTTTTGAAAAAAGTTATATGTGACAGACCAATTAGCCAGCAATTTTAAGATTTAAAAAAGAAATTACATCAATATTGAAGGTCATATCCTTGAGAATGGCCTGAGAACCGAAACGTTGGAGAAATTTTAAAGAATAAATGATTGGTGAAGTTTGTCGGGGGGTGCGGTCAGCAAAGAACAACATAAATAAACAAAACAATATTTATTTATTTTATGCCGACGTTTCGACCTGAGTTTCAGGTCTTCATCAGGGGTTATGGCGTAGAAGGTAGGCCTGCAACTGCTTGTAGAAGGTAGGCCTGCAACTGCTTGTAGAAGGTAGGCCTGCAACTGCTTGTAGAAGGTAGGCCTGCAAC
>NW_027114557.1:673978-677946 GCF_000696795.3 Halyomorpha halys
GTTAGAAACAAGTGGATTTGGGTGGTTGAGAAGTTTTTTATGGAAGGAACGGTATCTGGTTCTGGCCAAATCGGCAACATATGGAACATTGAGGTCCTAATGGATGACTTGATTTGTGATAAAGTAAGGAGCATTAAGGATTTTACGAAGGGTTTTGGACTGTAAAGATTGGATTGTGGAGGAATTTGATTAATTTTTAAAACTAAATGAATCACCCATCACAGATTTTTGCAATAGTTTATTTTCTATAATTTTTACACATAATTTATTGACTATTTGTACCTCTTGTATTTTATAAAAATTTATTTTTTTATTGTTTTTCAGGTAAGCAGATTCTCGTCCTTCAATTTTTGATTTTAGGTAAGAATTATAGCTATTTTTTTAAAAAATAGGTTTCATAATGTTTCAGCTATTGCGAAAATTATCGGTTAAATATAGATTGTGAATATGCAAATTATGACGTAAAACCGAATTGGTTTACCCTTTGCAAATTTCTTGAATTGCTTTTTGTAAATGCTTTTATATATTTGAATAAAAGAATGTATGGTTGTGGTCAGATGAAATAGGTATAAAATACTCATTTACATAACTATAATAAGGCTAATCTAGGGCCTGTTTCATAATAAAGTACAAACTAATACTGTTAGCCTTGTCGATTTAACTTAATGCAATTACACTGTCTTGTACTTTAGTACTTTTTAACTCATATAGTATCACTAATAGTCGTCCCTATTATCAATAAAACAAGTATTATTGTTATTGCTTCTTTTTACATTTTATTTAAGCTATAATCTGGCCTCTTCTTGTGCTCTGAGCCTTTTTCCGATTTGCACTGTACAGTCTGCTACAGCTCTCCAGTTCTGTAGTAAGTTTTCCAGAACCGATTTCATGCCAAGTTTTATGTCTAGCTCATCTTCTCTTTGAGCAAAACCTTGACAACAAAGAACCAATGTTCCACTTTTTCATCCACAGAATCACAAGTTGGGCACGATTATCCTTCCTCCAGTTTAAACAGGTTAAGTACACCCTGAAGAAACCATGTCCTGAAAGCAGTTGAATGAGATAATAATCCACCTCCCAGCGTTTTGAAGATACATCAGGCTGCGGTTATCTGCCAAAAGATCTATCGGAGGAATGTCTGCGATGACGCACGTAGCATCGGAGGATAGAGTGAAAAAAAAACTGCAGCGAAACGTATGGCTCTTCTTTGATACAACATTTCACAAAGAAACGTTTAGATAAAAATTTCTTATACAATTCGAAGAAGTGTGCTCAAGTTTTATTAAAATAATAAAACATATAAATTATAATTCCATCAAGTATTTGTATCCATTTACGAAACGAATTATTTAGCAAAAAACTTCATTTATTTTTCCGTATAAGGGCCAGAATTTAATCTTAAGAAGTACCCCAATTAAGAAATAGCACAGAGTAATAAATTTCTAATGCCCCTTGACGTTCTTGAAAGGAACGGCAACCTGTTGCAACCTCGTTGGATTTTTATCTTATCTCTTTGTAAAATGTTTACAATTGTTCGTTATACTATTTCTTTCTTGTATTTTAAATTTAATTTAGGTTTTTTATGTTAGAAGTAACTTTTTAATATAATTAAAAAATAAGTGTTTGACTTGGCATAAATACATTTAATATTAATCCCAGATGTAATGTGCTGATCTTCCGGAAACACCAAACATAAAATATTAATCCAAAATATAATTCAAAAATTAAATAGGCAATAGGTAATCAGAGGAATAATGAGACACTCTAATTAAAAAGAAGCCTAAGCGTTTTTATTTATTTAGTGCTATTTATTATGAGAATTATTACTGTACATTATAATGCATTTAGTAAATTACATCTCAGTTAAACTGGAGTGATACATGCTTGTTCAGAATCTACCCATTGGTAGCACTCTAAAAACATTTCTACAATATAAGGTCTCGAGGCCATCTTCTTTTCAGACGCCTCGGAGGATTGTCCGGAATAAAAGAGGAAGCAAGATTAGAAACTAATGGGTTTGAGTGCTTAGGGAGTTTGTAATGGAAGGATTGATATCTGGTTCGGTTACAAATGGAACATTGAGGTCTTTGTGGATGATTTTATTTGTGACAAAGTAGGGAGCATTTAGGATATTACGAAGGATTTTGGATTGTAAGGATTGGATACGAGAGGAATTCGAAGGTTTAGTGGAGCCTAAGAGCTCAACGCCATATGTCTATGTAGGCCTTATAATTGTCATGTAAATCAGTCTTTTGTAATGGATTGGAAGTTCTTATGAAATCTAAATTAGTATTCAATTTATAATCCGACCCTCCCACGTATGGTTAATACGGATTGATTACCTATAGGATAACCTCTCCATCCCCCGCCTTCCCAAATGTTAGAAATTATACGATAAAAAATATATGATATAATTCAGTTTATAATGAACAATTTAATTTTTGTGATATTCAAGATTTTATCGTTTTTATATATTGTTCTCATCAATACTAGTACTATGGAATATCGAAACGTTGCAAAAATATAGTTGTTCACATTGGACTTATCCTCAAGATCATATCTTCCAACTTCGTGTCACCCGAGGTGGATACTTGGCGATTTGATGACAATGGAATATCTCTGGTGGTCGGGCTTCAAGGTCTTACACTGCTCGATTGGATTGTACGGGCCAGTAATTGGCAGTCGGGATCAGGGAAATGAGAAATATAGGCCTCGGTGGAAAATGTGTACTGCCAACGATTACTAAATCATTATGGTGTCTTAGGAAAAATATTTTTTTCAGGATTTCTTAAGCTATTAAACTTTCTTTAAGCTAAAAATATAAGGAAATGTGATAAGCGATAATAATATGGACTATTTGTGAATAAGCTATCCATTGATAGCATTCTAATAACATTTCTAAATTATTGGCCATTTTATTTTCAGACGTCTTAGAGAACCCATTTTAAAGTCTAAATAATGTTAAATTAAGACGAAAATGTTAAAAATTCGTAGCTTTTTAAAAATTATTATTTTTTTATAAATATATGATAAAGGGGATTGTGTGTAATGAATGACTAAAAATCTACAGAGAACGCGTAGGAAGATAAATAACGCTGTAATATACTGCATAATGACTCATTATTAGAATTAATTATTATATTATATCAGTAAATAACAATTAATAAAATATCTTGTTGGCTTTTTTGTAATTAATGTAAAATTTTAAGATGTTTATTTTTATTCTTTATTCGATTTAAAATGATATCAACGGAAAAATAAATTGAAGCTAAGTCCAATACTCTGTTTTGTTTTAAATTTAAATTTTTTGTTAATTAATTAATTTTTTTTAGTAAAAGTTTAAGAAAGGCATTACTAATATTGAATATTTAGATTGTATTATTTTATATATAGACCTAGGAAACATCTAATTACCTGCAATTTTAATTTTCTGCTATCATTTCCAAAAATTATATAAAAATTTTTATATATTTTATAATTAAAATCATTCAGGGCCGTCTGTAGCTCAGGTGGCTAGACGCAGGTCTATCAATCTTAGATCTGCGGGCGGCTCCATTTCAAATCCGGCCTGGGGCGTTGACTTTTTTCAGTGAGGGGTGGTCCCACAAAATAAAAAAACTTGACTTCCCACCATGGTTAGAATAGGTTGGTCACCTGTAGATGAACTGTGGTCGTGGTAGATCATTTGTACTATTTTTTTAAAAATATTTTTAATCGAATGGAATGATGACAAAAATCTTTACGATTACTTTCAATACAATTTGAAATTGGAATTGTAAATTATAGCTCTTCCATCAGGGGCTGAAGAATCTAAATTTCGTAAAAGACCTTCTTGCTTCGGTTCATCATTTTTTTTTTTTTTTTTAATAATTTATTTATTGATATTTACAACTGTATACACATATATACAACAAGTAAATTTGCTGTAGGTGACATAGTGACATGATAAAAACATGTGGAGAATCTAC
>NW_027114557.1:679981-697405 GCF_000696795.3 Halyomorpha halys
GAGGAAAGGTCATCTATAGATTCGATGATGGTCCGGGAACAGGAAATTTGGGAGGTGATAAATATGTCTAGGATATCTGGACGTTTCTTGAGAGATGTAGGCCAATAAGTAGGACTCATGGGCGTGAGGATAGAATAATTATTGGAGGTAGAGACTCTGGAAAGGATATTACCACGGGTATTGGATGGTTCATCATTTAAAATAAGAAAGGCAAGAGGTGATTTGGTGAAATGCTGGAAAGAGAAAAAAAAAGATGTCACGTTGGGAGTGTATTGGTGAGAAAAATGCTCATTATTACAATGTGAGGAGGCCAGAGCAAAACTGAATTGAGTATAGGTAAGGAGGTAAAAGAGGGAGTAACTTAAACAAGTGCCATAACAACATCAAGTGGTTAACGGAAGATAGACAAAAGTATAAACAAAACAGATGAAATATCAGGAAAATGTAGGCGTTCATTTCCCAACATGAGCAAAATGCTCAAGGCTACACCTCTCAGTTAAGTAAATTTTTATAGAAGTCGATTTTGTTTAATACTAGATTAAAAGAAGCGAAAGTAAATTCAAGGATTTTAAAATTAATCTACTCTTAAAGACAAATTAATTTTTGAAAAAATTTAGGATTGATATACTTCATTACGATATATGAAATTGTAAAATAAACAATAACAATCCTCATTTCTCTAGCCCACATCATTGCATCACATACAGTCGGCAGACTGATTATAGTTATGTAAGCAGGAGAGCAGGTGCATAGTATGGAGACTACAGCGGGGATATTAGTATGCCGGACGCTGAACTGCATATAGCTGCACTATTCAATGTCTCTTGCACATGAATATAATTTGCGATACATCAGACCAGGTTCATATTCAATAAACTCAAACTATCTATTTCAGACATGGATTTATTCTCAATTACGATATCATCAGTTTTTATGAAGTTATCCCTTTTTTGGAAAAATAAATTAAAATTATGTTGAAATAAATCTATTACTTAAAAGTTTTTTTTAAAACTTTATTTATTGATATTTACAACTGTGTAAAAAATAACACAACAAGTGTAAATTTGATCATAATGATATAATACAGCATGTAGAGAAACTGCCCAATAGTAGAACTCTAAAAACATTTTACCACATAAGGTCACTTCTTTTTCTTTTTAGGCGCCTCGGAGGATTGCCTGGAATGTAAGAAGAAGCAAGGTTAGAAACTAGTGGGTTTGGGTGGTTAGGGAGTTTATAATATAAGGAATGATATCGGGTTCGGGCTATATCGGTTACATAAGGAACATTTAGGTCTTTATGGGTGGTTTTATTAGTAACAAAATAAGGAGTATTGAGGATTTTACGAAGGATTTTGGACTGTAAGGATTGGATACGAGAGGAATTCGAAGGTTTAGTGGAGCCCGAAAGCTCAACTCCGTATGTCCAGATGGGCCTTATTATTGTCATGTAGATCAGTCTTTTGTAATGAGTTGGAAGTTTAGACCGTTTGTCTAGTAAGTGCTGTAATAGTTCGAATCTGCGTGCAGTTTCCTGTCTTGTGTGAGGATTCCTGGTTAGTCCATGATAACGAATCTGCTCTACAGGGGTAAGAGCGACATTATTAAAGTATACTGTAGGGCAGTCGGCAGGTTTACGACGAAGAGTAAATGGGATTTGTTAGGATTTATTTTTATCCTCCAATTTCGACACCAATCTTTGAGGGTTGTGATATGGGACTGGAGAGTTTGGGATGCATTCAAAGGGTTATTACTAACTGTGAGTACACATGTGTCATCAGCATACATGGTAATGATAGTGTTAGGAGTTGGTGGGATGTCAGCTGTATAGACGGTGTAGAGGATGGGATTATCTAAAAGTAAAAGAAATGTTTGATGATATATAGCTTTGGGAGAATTAGGGTACTAAATATTTGGTACAGGTTTCCTCATGCTTTAAGAGTATATAATAATAATCTTTATTTATTCTGGGATTGATCCATTTAGAATAATTTACAGGCGTCAAAATTAGGCTTCAGAGCCTTAGGAGTAAATTACAAAATAGAGTTGAAATTACAATATGTCATAAAATATAATAATACAATGAATTTTAAAAGATACAAATAAACAACAATAATTAACAGAATATATAAAATAATGATAAAACACATAAAATAAAAACACTTGTCATATCATAAAATATATGATTGACATATCAATGACTTCTGATAGTAAGAATAAAAAAAAATGATAAAACATAAAATACAATTAAACTAATAATCATATTATATAATTATAATTATGATAGTAATTATATTATATCAGTACTATCATGATAATTTCTCTATTGAAGTAAGGCATCGAGACTTTTAGGGAATCTTTGTAAGAACCAAATTGTAAAATGAATTTTTAAAACATTAATTGCCACTGTTATTAGTTCGAATTTTTCTTAACAATCAAAACTATATTTTATAATAAAATCCCCCCTCCTTTTTTTTTTTTGTGATCTTTCGCCACTCAAACCAACCTTCTTCACACCTGTCTATCTTGGGCTACTCCTTTCCAGTTTACTCCATGCAGCTTTTTCACATCTTCGTTAATTACGGCTTTCCATCTGCTTTTTTAGCCTCTATAATCCCACCAAATATAATGTGCAATGTACTGTCTTGAGATTTAATCGGGATGATTATAATGATGATGATAATTGCTGAAGCCCATTATCCAAAAATATATTGAGTCCTAAAGAACTATTATTATGATTGGATTCTTTTCAGAAGGCTTTTTGTGTGTTTACCAGTTTACCAATTAAATACCTTTATATTTAAAATATGTTGTTACTATTAATTATATAATATAATAAGGGATGGTATATATTGGGTTATATAATAGTATATAAACTACATAAAGAGACTAAGTATTCGTTTACACTTTATTACTATGATTAAAATGATTGTAATTATTAATAAAATATGTTATAAAAATATATTACATTATTTCTTATGGTTTAATTTATACTTATAGATGCTGATTTGAATGATTCATGCTGTGGGATGTAGTTCCGTATGTGTCGTCTTGTTCATAAGGGATGTCCAGGTCTCGTGGCCCTTCTCACGACTTCCTCTGGTCGAAGTGCATCATCGTTCTTGTTTCTTCTGCTCCTCTCTCAATCCTGGTTCTCTCTCGTCTAAGTCTTCCTCTTCATTGCACTTTCTTCTGGTATAGTTCTCCTGCTCCTTTTCTCCCACTTCCCTTTTGGGCCGCTACCTTATTTTTGAATCCAATTCCTCATTGGCCATAAGTGACAGAACGCTCCCTAGGTAAGCATCCCAGGCCCGAGAAGGGGTGGAAAAGTTTGACATGTCCAGGAAGGTCCTGCACCGCTTAATTGGATTCTGATCCTTCCTCAAAAACTGTCGTTTTTGTTGTAACAATTAAGTATTGGTAGATCTAATAAGGGAATGTGGCAAACTAAACGCAGATGTGCACATATCCAGGGACGCAGTAAAAGGTTCCTCGAAAGGCTCCTACCTGAACAGGTATAGGCACAGATGGGGAAAAACCTTAATAAACAACATATTGTTGTAATAATAGCTAATGCCATCTATTTTTGGGTCCTGGTGTCCTGATGTCCTGATGGATTGCTTCGCCCTGTCTATCTTAAGCTCCTTGCCTTCATATCACGAGATATTGACTGACTAATCTCTACAATCAGCTCTTTTCCATGTGTTAAGGCACTGAACTCAGATCGCTCCTGTAATTGTAAGAGCTTTCCTTTCATCCCTCGATTCTGCATTCTATGGTACGTCTTAGTGTCCAGGCCTCGTAGCCATATATCAGAGCTGGCTTAATCATGGCATTGTATGCCCTTAGTTTCATATTTGTAGAATTTTTTTCGGGTCATTATTCATCGGCCTTCAGTATTCTTAATCGAGAGAAGAAGACTCTGTTCACGCTTGTTATGCAATGGCATATCTCAGTTCGTTAGTCATTTGGGTCATATTATTATGAGGTTTTGATAGTTGACCGTAGATTAATGATTGGAGTAGACAGTTTCATTTTCTTCGGCTCCACAATAATATCAATAATTGGAGAAGTTTGTCGGGGGGAGCGGTCAGTAAAGAACAACATACTCTACGCCATAACCCCTGATGAAACCCGAAACTCAGGTCGAAAAGTCAGTATAAAATAAAAAAATATGGTTTTGTTTATTTATGTTGTTCTTTGCTGACCACACCCCCCGACAAACTTCTCCAATTATTGATATTATTGTGGAGCCGAAGAAAATGAAACTGTCTACTTCCATCCACGCTGACCATTTCTATAGGATGGATTTTTCGCCTTACAATCATACACTTTGTTTTACATTCATTTACTTGCTATCCGATTTCGTCTATTTTTTTTTTTTTAATAGATTCCTTCCAAGTCTTTCTACGTCATCTTGGTTAATGCCCAGGATAGTAATCCATTACGTATTGTCCACGTAAGGTAAGATTTTATGTTTCATTACTACATGAACCCCACCATTTTTGTGTAATGTTTATCAATTTTTGTATGGCTACGTCGAACAGAATTGGTGAGAGTCGTCATCTTGTCTCTGACTTGTTCTGGCTTCAAAGGCTTCAGGTACTTCTCCTAGAATCAGGATCATTCTTATATGCTTTGTCAGTCTTACCAATTCCCCAAGTTCCACAGCTAAGTCATGAGACAGTTTCTGTCTAAGGTATCGTATGTTGCTTTCATATGATACCTTAGATATGCATATCCTGATGTTCTTCCCAAAGTTTTTTGAGTATCTATTTTTGGACGAAGTTCTGTTCTAGCGTACTCTTTCCTCTCCTCAATCTCACCTAGTAAGATATTTTTTAAGTCATAATTTGTTTTAATGATGTTTCTTAAATTACTTTGACTAATTAAATATTTTATATTATTAATAATAAACAAAATATTGACTTTTGTTGTTATATTATTATACAACGATTTAGCGGCCTCATTCTTAAAATAGAAACTAGGAAATAAATTTAACGGATGAAGAAAGAGAAGTGTAAAACACTAATTATTAAGTTTTGTTATAGACAGTTGTTTAATTTAGGTATTCCCCGGAGTCAAAATTGGGGGATATTACCCAAATTAATTATTATACTGGTGGTAAGCTGGTTTAAATTAAGGAATTACTGATAGTTTGCTGGTAATGAGTGGACTGTATTTATAATAAATTGATATATTGGTTTTAAAATGAAATAACATCTATTCTCTTAAAAGGTTTCTGACACAATTAACTGTAGAGTTTGAGCAAAGTGATTACAATTATGTTAGTTGGTTAGTTGTAAATATGGTTTTATTACATTAATTGATGAAGGTATTACAGTTTACTTGTTTCATTATATGGAGCTTGAAGGTTGGTTCTGATGTGCATGTGATTATGGAAGGAGGTTCTCTCTTCTCATTCTCCTGCCGCCGCCGCCTCTCTCGCCTTAGTCTAAGTTTTACTCCCTCATCATTATGAGAAGAGACCTTATTGAAGAGATCTGTCCTCTTCTTCTCCTGTACAAGTCACGATGGCTTCTTTACTGGTACTCACCCCTTTGTTTTTGGGGACCAAGATGTCTGCCTAGGCTTCTTACCGCATATCTTTGCCACTAGATGGCATCATGAATTTCAATTCAGAAGTTGGGGGGCGCCTTACTTAAACAATTGTCCACACTTTGAGGGTTTGGGAACGAAAAGTTACGATCAAGCTGATGAATAAATCTGTTTTTATTTAGGAGAATATATACAAAGTAACAAAAGTCCTGTTTGTAAAGAAACATTCAGAACATTGATTAACAATATATTTTTGCAAACTTTTTTATAGACATGCTTCTAAGGTACTCCTTCGATACGATTTTGAGTAAATATATCTTTCCTCCTTGCAATTGCTATTGGGATCCAGGAGTTTTCAAGTTAAGGCAATAGAAACCCCATCGAGAAGTTCTTTGAAAAACAAAGCAGGGGTTCTCCAGCGCTGTTTATATCCTGGAATTCTCTCATAGTTTCAGATCTTGCCTTTCTAATATATTTCAAGTTTAACTTATTCAATAATGTAATAACTTAGAGCTTGAATCAAACACCCATGTCCATTTTCAATAGTTTAATATTTATTTTCCAATTCGCAGTTTCGGTATTATTGCAGTTCTATATTATCATATTGTAAGGGAATTTACGTTCAAAAACAGTTAAAAAAAATCAAGTCGTAAAAGTATTATAAGCCAACATTTCGCCTCACGTTGAAAGGCTTCATCAGGGCTAAAAAAGATACATACACTTGAATGATGTAAACATGTAAACAAGATGTACAGTGAGATGTAACATTATATATGGATAATAAAAGGTTTTAGAATATAAAAAAGAGTAATATAAAATATAGAAAACACTAAAAGATGAAAAACGAGAATGAGTAAAATCAAGGATAAAGGAAGATAATGAAGAAGACAGGAAACATACATTTCAGATTGCAGGGCAGTATGAAAGTGAACGATTGACAGGAAGTTTAAGAGAAGTAGTGGGGATTAACCGTTAAACATACGTTATATATAAAAATGATTTTAAAGTAAACAGTATTAAAAAATTAAAGAAAATATTAAAAATAGGCAAACATTATAAAAATATATATAATAATAATAATAATAAAATAATAATAATAAAATTGACAGTGGCAGGCGTGAATGGTTTGGGAGTGCCTATTGATGTACTAAGAGAGGCTCAACAGTCTGTTCTCTTAGACACAGCACGTATAGTGTTGAAAGGTTTTAACTATTCGAAAAGATAAAATAAATAAATAAATAAAATATGAAGGTGGTTGGACTTCTAGGCCTCTACTCTACTCTACTCTACAACTAGGTCCTCCACCTCATATATTCAACCCGCAATAGCGAGAAAAACCGAATAATAATATAAAAATATACATAATAAGGAAAAATGAATGCAATGAATACAATATGATGAAGAAAAGACAATATACAAAATAAATAGAGGTAAAAGATGTGTATATTTTATAATAGAAACATTAATATAAAGTAATTATGTAAGTATACTTAAGTTGGAAGTAAAATATGAATATAAAGTACAAATATAATATATAAATACAAAAGAAAAAGGATGGATAGTAAATATAAAATAAGAAAAGTAAGTATGGAGGAGAGAAACAAAAAATTAAAACGTGGAGCTAAACAATCGTTCATAATAAATAGTTTTACGACTATTTGTGTTTTTCTTTGACCCTACTGGTTACACGGATTAAGAAATTCATTATTTCAAGTATTTCCATGAATTGATAGATATTAGACAATAGATTGTAGGAAGATAGTTCGGGTGGCGGTCAATGAAGGTATCAAAATAGTAAAAGAAAACTGCTTATTGTTAACCAACGTTTCGTCTTACTTTGAAAGGCTTCGTAAGGGCTGACAGATTGAAACAGAAATGTCAACTCAGTTCTATGTAACCCAAATATCAAAATTAAATACTATCACAACTAACCCCTATTGTAACCAACCATTCAAACCAAATGTAACCATTTGTCTAATTATATATTTCAAATAATAGAGGCTCATCTCCCTATTTAACCATTCTTCATTTATTTTTAAACCCATTAAATACAATCCACTCAATAAAATCCGACAGCTAGTTATTATCAATATCAATCACAGCATAGTTTGGTTAATCACTGCATATTTTGGCTAATCCCAGAATTTTTAGCTCTGCTAAGCGTCACGAAGACCTACAGAACGGTGTCGCATGTCGGTGCAGCGATGCCCCTGGACTTCATTCTCAAGGAGGATTTCGTCAAGTACGAATTAAGGAGGAAGGGGTCGGTAGCTATACCGAAGAGACTCCGAGAGAGGACTGGCGAGACCCCGAACCTATGAAAGAAGGTGCTGCGGGAGGATTCCATTGAAGAATGGCATGCGAATCAGAAGGGCGTCACTCCGAGAAAGTTCTTCCCTACCGTCCATTCAAGACTGAAAGCGGGACATGGTAGATTCCGGGGAAAGCTGCAAAGTTTTAGGAAGAACATCGACCCCCGGTATCCTACGTGTGGAATCCCTGAAACATCGGAGCACATAGTGTTGGATTGCATCGCCATGGAAGGACACCGTGCCACGTTGTTGAGGAAAACCAGGATATTCGCCCTCGCCGAGTCGGATGAAGGAGGAGAATTATTCCTTCTTCAGGGAATTATTCTACGGGTAGAAGGAGGTGGTCGGTCCGACGCACTTTACGTTAGGAAGAGTCGACCACCTGGAATCGACGAGCCACCAAGGAAAGAAGATGAAGGTGAAGAAGCAAACGCTGACTGAGACCAGAAGGGCTGGGCCAGGCTGCGTACTGGATGAGACACTGGATATGCAGGTGGATAAGGTGCAGCCCAATCTAAATGAATTATTGAGGAGAAGATGGTTGGGGTGCGGTCAATGAAAAACACAAATAAGTTAATCATACTTATTTGTATTTTTCATTGACCGCACCCCCAACCATCTTCTCCTCATTTATCATCCACGGTCAACTATCTCTCATAATTAATAAAAGAATTATTGGTGGCAGCGACATGCGTAATGCTAACGCACTACTCCACTGCTGCTGAACCCTGTATTGCTGAAATTTTTATTATTTTATTTTATTTATTTATTGATATTTACAACTGTATAAGAAAATACAACCAGTAAATTTGATCATAATGACGTAATGATATGATCCAGGATGTAGAGAAACTACCCAGTAGTAGAAATCTAAAAACAGTTTACAATATAAGGTCACGAGGCCATCTTCTTTTCAGGCGCCTCGGAGGATTGCCAGGAATGGAAGAGGAAGCAAGGTTAGAAACTAGTGGGTTTGGGTGGTTAGGGAGTTTATTATGGAAGGAATAATATCGGGTTCGGGCCAGATCGGTTACATAAGGCACATTTAGGTCTTTACGGATGGTTTTATTAGTAACAAAATTAGGAGCATTGAGGATTTTACGAAGGATTTTGGATTGTAAGGATTGGAAACGAGAGGAATTCGAAGGTTTAGTGGCTGGAATGGCGAGGAAGGGGAAATAAAAAAAACCAGACTTAGATCAGAACTGTCTAAGTCTGTAATTTTTTCCATAGTTTCACTGTAGTAACTACAGAATAGTAGCTAAAGGAAATATTAATTTAGCAGTCGTAGTAGTCAATTCTGTTAATTAAGCATTCTACTAAAGAAAATTGAAGGTTGACGGTTCAATACATTCTATTATTTTAACGGTAGCCGTGCTTAACGGAATGTTTAATAGCAAATAACGAAGGAGATAAGGAACCTGCTAATTTTATTTATTTAATTTATAAACCTCTATAACATTTAATGGTTAATAACATAAATAATAATAAAGTAATATAACAGGTTACTAATTAAAAAACCATCTCTAAAGTGCTTTGTTCTGTTTTAAACCAGCAAGAAGTCTCGTTATCTTAATACAAAACTTAATTAATGAAAAGTTATTCCTCCAGTAAGGATTTTTTTCTTAACTATGAACTCTCAGTTGGCACAAGATAAACCGCATCCCTTCCAATTTCAATTTATTATACAATTTTGTCTTGAAATTGTCTTAGTTTTCTTAAAAAGGAATGGCCTTTTGAATAAGATTTAAGCCAGAAAATCCATTATACGTAATAAAAAATACCAACAGAAGTAATTATTTAAATTTTTTTTCTAAATTATTTAAAGTGAAATAGAATATAAAGCACGAAACATGGGCGTTGATGACCTCAGGGTTTTACGCCCTAAAGCCCCAGACAACAACAACAACTTCCCATTATATGGAATATATAGTGAGTAGAAAGAATTACAATCTCTGAAGAACTGACTGGGAACTTAACACTTAAGTGGCATTTCACAAATTCAATATTAGGTACCAATTTATCCTATGTTAACTAATCCTAATTCTCTTAAAAAAAAATTAATATATTTGAAATTAAAATGAGGTGTAGTTTACTGTAGATTACTAATTAGAGAAGATGGTCGGGCGGGAGTTGCGGTCAGCAGAAAAAAAATAAATAAACAAAAAATATTTATTTATGCCTACGTTTCCACCTAATTTTCGACTATCATTTAGAGAAACATAAAATTGAAAATAAATAGTATACTAACAAATTTGGAATTATAAAAAATATTGAATTGAATAAAATTGTTGAATGATAACCATGGAATTAGAAAGTTGCAGATTGATATATGAATAACTTATATATAAATAACAGTGTGAATATTAACATATATGTATATATTTATGTCATGGGAAATGAATAATGTGAGAAATATGAGAACGAGAGAAGAAACTTACAGATTAGAAATTAAATTAAATAAGTTAAATAGTTAAAAGTAAAGTTAATTATTTGAAATTATGAAGAGGATGGTCAGGGTTGCGGTCAAAAGAGGAAAAAAAAATGGTCAACAACTATTTATTTTCCGACGTTTCGCCCCACTTTGTAGAGCTTCATTAGGGCTAAAAAGATACAAAAAAAAAACTAAAAATAATTTGACATAATAGGATAAAATACAAAAGATAAATTAAGGTAGGGTTAAAATTATATTAATATAAGTGAAAAACAAATAATATACAAATGGAAGAAATAAAATAGTCTAAATATAAACTACCTATTAGGATAAAAATAAAAAAGATATTTAATAACACATAATGCCATCGTGTGGTCGATGTAGTCTCGTTATCTCCAATACGGAGTTGAGCTTTGGGGCTCCACTAAACCATCGAATTCCTCCAGAATCCAATCCTTACAGTCCAAAATCCTTCGTAAATTCCCTAATGATCCTTACTTTGTCACAAATAAAATCATCCATCAGGACCTCAATGTCCCCTATGTTGGCGATTTGGCCAGAACCAGATACCAATCCTTCCATAATAAACTTCCCAACCACCAAAACCAACTTGTTTCTAACCTGGCTTCACCTTCACTACCTAATAATCCTGCTAGACGTCTGAAAAGAAGATGGCCTCGAGATCTTCTCCTTTAGAAATGTTTTTGTAGTTCTATCAATGGGTAGATTCTCCACATGTTTTTATCATGTCATAATATCACTTACAGCAAATTTACTTGATGTGTATATATGTGTACAGTTGTAAATATCAATAAATAAATTATTAAAAAAAAATAAAAAATAAAATAACACATAAAAATAGAAATGATTAAAAAACAAAAATTAATACACTAAGAAACGAAAAATGAAGAAATAAGGTAACATTACATAAAAGTCGAGAAAGAATAAATACAATAAAATTAATAAATGAATGAAGAACAATTCAGGAACACCCACCTGTTTCAGTTGAGGTCATTTCGAACCTGGTTGAATATCGGAGGTAAATAAAGCGAAAAAATGATCTTTATTTTGGTTGATTTTATATAAAAATTGGGCTCTTCCTAAAATATTTATCCAGATGATGTGGGATGGTTAAAGTTAGGATCTACTTCTTATCCACCACACGAAGGGTTGAAGTTGAGGGATAAGGCATTCATCACTGAAATGATCAGTCAGGCTACATGTAAAGAATCCCTTTGATTAGAATGCATGCCCAGTAGATGCTGCCAATAATATAAATAAATTTAACTTTAATTAAAGTAGTAGATGATTTCCTTCTGAAATTTCTTTTCTTTTGTTTTTTGTTCGATCTTGGAAATCCATAAAGTGATTTTAAAGATAAGATATATTCCTTTTGGAACTATTTTTCCGAAAAAATTGTTTTTCTTTACCAAATTTTGCAAATCAGCGATTTTCTAATTTTGAATCGTGCAGCGAGATCACGAATAGTGACAATAATTCACGGGCAATGACTATAATAAATTTTAGTGAACGAAAAAAAAAAGTGTGATGGAAATTATTTCATCATGGTATTAACACAGGCGTAATACTGAAAGAAACGTTAAAACAATATGCCCTGCATTTGACACTTAAGTCATAAAATTCTTTAAAATGATCAGCTTCGTTAGAACCACTTACCAATTACTGAGACAAAACTATAAGAAAAAATTATATATAGTTCTTTGTAACTGAACTGTATTTTCTCCTTACTATCGTTTACGGATAAATCTAACAGAGTAAATTGGCAGCTTCAATGCAGAGAGGGCCCCCTAAACAAAAGTTAAAAATAGTACAAAAAAAAGAAGGCAATTGGTGCAGAAATGGCAAAATGTCCGTAAAAGGGAAGATGATTATTCATGAGTGGGTTTAACATGACCCTACACTCTGCCAAAAGTTAAGCCACCCTATGCGGTCCCTATAGGTCCTCTTTACCACCTACCCTCACCCCTGACGCAAAGGGCTGAAGGGACCCTACACGAATAATCACCAGCAATCATTTTCTTCAAGGGTTTACCCGTGTAGATGATTATACGCTTCCATTTTTTCTAGAAGGGAACATTTTAAAAGATCATGTTTTATATTTCACTCCAGTACATAGTACAGATAATAATGTCAGGTAGGTAGATCGAATTCCTATTATATTAAATATTTTTTATGTATATAATATTTTCATATTTATTAGTTTACATATATACGAGTAATTATTACTGATTTAGTCAATTATCTATTATGTGTTATACATAATACTTTTTTTTAATATTTAATTGTTTTTTACTACCTGTATTTGAGTTTATGCATATTTTTTTAGCCTTGTAGATAATTTTTTTTTTTAATTTAATTGAATTGTACTTATTGAATAGTACTTTCATTGTATTCTCATTTTTCATTCCTGTCTCTTATTTGGTTTTATTTTTTTAATTCTCATTCTTGAATTATTTTATATTTACTATCCATTCTTTTTCTTTGATATTTATATATTTTATCTTTACATTAAATTCAAATGATACTTTCGCCTTAAGGTTATTTACATTAATTACTTTATTATTCATGTTTCTATTATATAATTTATACACGTTTGTACCTATATTTATTTTGTATATTGACTATTCTTTATCATATTCTATTTATAGTATCCATTCATTTAACTTTATTTCTTTTGTGTATTCTATCCGTGTGCATATACACTGTTTACTTTATATATTTTTTTTCAAATGTAACGTACACTACTTCTCTATTAGATCCTGTAAACCGATCACTTTTGCACTGACCTCTAGTCTGACATGTACATTTCCGTAACAGGCAGGGTCTGGTAACAGAATCAGACGAGCTACTGACGGCTACTGTACAACTGATTGAAAGCCGTAGATTGTTGACCTGTTGCTTGGCGACGCCAACTGAATAATCCCCACTGATCGCTATTTTTACATTTAAATATTTTAATTCAAAATACAAATACAACTATTTCTTCTAAAAATTAAAGAAATAAGAAATAATAAAAAGAAATGTTTGAAGAAGTTTGTCGGGGGGTGCGGTCAGCAAAGAACAACATAAATAAACAAAACCATATTCATTTATTTTATGCCGACGTTTCGACCTGAGTTTCAGGTCTTCATCAGGGCTAGAGAACAAAAGAGATAACAACAACATTTAGAGTAACATACAATTGAAAAGGAATAGTATACAAACAAATTTAGAATTATACAAAATATTGAATGAAATCATAAATGATAAAAAATTGAATAGTACAAAATTTTAATTGATTGATATTTGTGGAATTGTATGGTAGTAAATTGAAAACAGTGACAGATGAAATATAATATCATGTAGGTAAGAAGATATGTATAATATAAGATATGCAAGTAGTGTCTAAAAAATTGAAAAATTAAATAAATAAATGGAATCTACAAATTGAACATTATGACAAACAATGAAAATAGGGAGTGGCTTATATCTGAATTACATTGTGAGTATTAACTTATATACCGATACTAAAAATATAAATATATATACACACAATAGAAAAAGGTAGTATATGGAGAAAGGAAAAGAATAATGTAACAAATATGAGAACGAGAAGGGAGACGCCACAACGTAAGCGTAGAGGGAAGATTGGTAACTGACTGATGTAAGAGTTGGTTTTGACTTCTGCTAGAGTGCGCTACTGCACGAAGGTTCGAAACGAACTGTCAAGAAAGACCGTTATGACACAACAGTTGATATGAAATACCAATGATAAAAAAGGTCAAATTATAGTTTAAAAGAAAAAAATAAAACCAGTGACATGTAAAAATACGGAGCCCAAAGGTCAAAAATTTATGAATACAAATTAATAAGAATAAAACATATTTTTATATAAACAATAAAATTGAAAATAGATTGATAAAAGAAAATGGATTATGGGTGCTTTAATAAATTAACTATTTGGGAATAGGCTAGGGATAAGTTTTGTTTATCTGTTTTGTGATTGACTGGGGAAGCTTCTAATTGTATAAAAATACTTTCGGATATTAATCGTTTGTCGTGGTTAGAGACAGAAGCTAGTATAGTGGTATTGTCAAAATCAAAAGTGTGTTTCATTATTAAGCTATGTTCAGATAATTTAGACGCCATGAAATTACGGGAGGGAATATTTGTGTTGTTGTTGAGAACATTGCGGTGTTGTAGATAATTAGAGATGGTATTGCAAATAGTAGTGCGTGATAACTCTTTACTCTCATTAGAATGATGAAATGGGGGGTCGTTGTGAATGTATTCTATGAATGTATCTACACCTCAAAAAAAATGTAATTAGATTAAATACTAAGACTATTTACAAAATATTTACTAATTAATTATTGCATTTAGCGTGAACAGTAGGTTTCACTGTTTTTCGCTTGTTCATCTCATATACTAATAATAATAATCACCAATTCCTATTAATATACAGATATAAATCCTAGCTGGAAATCTTTATATTTATGATATAAATACTTACTTTATTTTACTTTTGCAGGTATTTTTCCCTCAATGGGTTGCCTAGCTAAGTCAGGCCGTTCCCCCACTTCCCTCTGTTCCATCAGTCTTCCTCAGGAGGAAAACTGGTGGGACAGAGGGCCACCAGTCTTCTCAAGTCCCCTTCCAGGAATGTCCTCCTACAAGCAGTCCTCCCACCGGGTTCGGGGTCTTCCAGAGACGTTGCATTTCAGAGGACTGGGTGCAGCATTCTAGTCAACCTTCTTGCTAGACCAGCACTCCCCCTAACCACTGGTTCTGACACACCGTTCCCATCTATTGTCGACCGCAGGTATTTGAAGGAGTCTACCTTCTTACACACACTTCCATTAAGGTCCGCTGTCTCTTTACAGTTTACTGTCAGGTATTCGGTCTTATCAAAATGTATTTGTATTGTGTAGACTCCACAGGCTGTATTCTTTTTTCAGGGCCTTCTGCACTTCTTCCAGGATATCTCTGCTATATGTGACCACTGCTTGGTCGTCGGCAAAGAGAAAGGAGAACAGCATATGTCCTTTAATGTCAATAACTTTCTCCACTCCTTTACTGCCTATTGTAAATAAATTTTAAATATGGTTGGGAACATACTGCATCCCTGCTTAAGACCATTGGATGCAGAAAAATGCTCATACAAGTAAGAGCCAAGCTTCACTCTGTGCTCGTCTTCTCTGATGACATAAATACAATAATAATAACTAAATTATTAGTAAATGAGGAGAAAACTGAATAATTAGGAAATCTACATAGATTATTTCAATCATATTATTTTTTTTTCCCAAATTCAACATTTTATATTTATGATATAAATATAAAAATATAAATTGCTAAATAACCTGAATGTAATATGAATAATAAACACGGGAATAAAATAGTATACTAAAATAAACGAGAGCTAGAGAAAGGGTTTTAATGAATTTTCCACTAGAGAAAATAAAGTATTAGGAGTACATTTAAAAAATAACTTCTTTATGACTGAAATTTGGGTTTAAATAAACATGAAGAAGAAATAAAAATGTTAGTGGAAGTAATCTTGGCTATGGCAAATACATTTCACGTGTCCGTGTCTCGGTGCTCTTACCTTCTCATCGTAATATTCCGCATTATTCTATTACAGTGACATATAAAAAAATATTACAATAAATAAAAAATGTTATTGCCGTACAAGAAAACTTACTTTGCTCTTGTATTTTTTACATTGCAAGATATTTCGACCAACGTGTATGACCTACAGCTTCTTTGGCTTCCTTAGATTATAAATAAAAGAGAAAATCCCTTATTAATATTAACTTATGTAATTTTTATTATTTTACTAGTGGAACAAACATCATTGGTATGTAAGGAGATTATATGAAATGATAATAGTTTATTATTCTGGGACTATGTCTCTTTATTATAATCATTATAAGGTAATTCTAATGTTATAATATATTGTCCAAAAACAATGCGGTTGTACTTAATTATAACTTATATTAAAATTACATATAAAGAGAAATATAAAATAAAAGAAATTAATTGACTAATACCAAAAACAAAATAAAAATGTATTTGTAGTTAATAAATGATAGTGTTTATTATTTATATTATCTGTACTATTATAATATTAGATTCGATTGGTAAAGTACTTTTGCTATAGTTAAATAGAAGGGTTTCAAACGAGGGAAGGGTTGGAACATAACGTATGTTTAATATTATAAATAGTTATGTAAAAGTCGAGATAAATTATTTACAAAAAACTATTCAAAGATCAATATGAGCCTGAAAAGTTTCTGACCTAACAAAAATACAAGACATTTTTTCTGATTTTTTTTATTTTTCAACATTATGGGTATTCATGATGTTGTGTTAAATGTAAAATGTTTTGCCATGTTAAATGTTATAACTATAAGATTGTGATCAGCCCTATTTGAAGTCATGTTAAACGTTAAATGCACAAGAGTCCCTAGCGGATTTTCTCAGCAACTTGTTGTATAAGCCTTTATGTTTATAACCTTCCTTCCAGACCCTCATGTTATTGTTTACTTCAATTTTGATTTAAGTAATTAATTACAGCATGCCTAGAGTGAGTGAAAAGTGGAATTTGTGAGGAAGTTTAGCTTATGAAATGAAAAAATAACATCCGACGTTTCGACCACTTAGGTCATTTTCAAGGATTCCACATTTTGTTTTCATTTATTCCTTTAAAATTCTTAAATGCCGGCTAATTGCCTTTGTCCCATAAATTCTTCTATAAAATTCTTTCCCAAATTTAAAACTTTTATTAACCACTTTTCTTACTATGTTCATTTGCAAACTCCAAAAACGATCCGGTCGAGACGTCGGATGTTTAAAAAAGAATAAAGTTGAGAGAAAAAGGATCAAAATCGTTTTAAAGAAACTAAACCACTCTCAAACAAGTATATTAATAAAAAATAAATGAAAAAATAACTTTATTCTGGGACATATGTTCCCTAAGAATAATTACATGGTTCATATAGTGAGATTTTTATCTGGCGAGCGTTTACAAATTTTCAGATAGTAGAATGAAATTACATTGTTTTTTTTTTCTCTCAAATGTATCATTAAAATTATCCATTCTGGTTTAATAACAGGG
>NW_027114557.1:697985-708389 GCF_000696795.3 Halyomorpha halys
AAGAGGTAGCTATTGCCAGATTGAGAATAGGTCACACGAGTTTAACTCATAGATATCTGATCAGTAAGCAGCCACCGCCAAAATGTCAATACTGCTATTATTATTTTTTTTTAATTTAGATTATTTAGAAATCCCTATATTTATTAGAAGAGATACGTGGTCAACAAACGTTTGGAAGCTATGATGTAGTCTGGTCGGACCATTAAGCGTGCCTCGCAAATCGAAGAGGACAGATTGAACACAGAGTGGAGTGACGTGTGGTGTTGGACCAGGTGAATCAAATGCTTCCATACCTGGCATGCCTGCGGCTGCAAACCGCACGGGAATATCTCTGTCCGCTGACCCTCCCGGCCGCTTTGTCAGTGCCTCTCTAATAGCTCCAGACTAGTCGAGTTGTCAATTCAATTCAATTAATTGAATAATTGAGATATAGTGTAACGCTAAATAAATTATTATCAAATAAGAAGAAAACTGAATAATTAGGAAATCTATATAGATTATTTCAATCATATTATTTTGTTTTTTACAAATTCAACATTTATTTTTAATTGGAGGATAAAAATAAATCCCAACAAATCACATTTACTCTTCGTCGTAAACCTGCCAACTGCCCTACAGTGTACTTTAATAATGTGGCTCTTACCCCCTGTAGAACAGATTCGTTATCTTGGACTACATCTTGACAAACGACTAACCTGGAATCCTCGCACAAGACTGAAAAGACAGGAACTGCACGTAGATTCCGACTATTACAGCACTTACTAGACAAACGGTCTAAACCTCCAACTAATTACAAAAGACTGATCTACATGACAATAATAAGGCCTATCTGGACATATGGAGTTGAGCTTTGGGGCTCCACTAAACCTTCGAATTCCTCTCGTATCCATTCTTTACAATCCAAAATCCTTCGTAAAATCCTCAATGCTCCTTATTTTGTTACTAATAAAACCATCCATAAAGACCTAAATGTTCCTTATGTAACCGATCTAGGCCGAACCCGATATTATTCCTTCCATAATAAACTCCCTAACCACCCAAACCCACTAGTTTCTAACCTTGCTTCCTCTTCCATTCCTGGCAATCCTCCGAGGCACCTGAAAAGAAGATGGTCTCGTGACCTTATATTGTAAACTGTTTTTAGAGTTCTACTACTGTGTTGTTTCTCTACATCCTGTATCATATCATTACGTCATTACGATCAAATTTACTTGTTGTATTTTTATACAGTTGTAAATATCAATAAATAAATAAAAACATTTATTTTTACTTATTAAATCCTTTAATGCAGTGGAAGTTTCGAGCTAAAAATTTCGTATGTTCATCATTGATACACGTTTTCCTCTCTTATATTTAAACATCATTTCGTTCAAAGTAGAATAATTCCTTCAGTATGCGATATTCACTATTCAATCATATTTTGATTGAACAGAGGATACTAAATAAATTTAGTAAATCTAGTAGGAATTTGCATGACCAAAACGTTAAGGTACTAATCGGTAATCATTATTCTGAGAAGTTCGAGCTTCTTATATATATAATTTAATGTATATAATCGCAAGCCATATGGACTGGAAGCCCGCCAAGTAAATTAAAAACTATAAAAAAAAAACATTAAACCATGGACCACATCAAACCGTTCCAATCGCAGGGAAGAGGTAGCTATTGCCAGATTGAGAATAGGTCACACGAGTTTAACTCATAGATATCTGATCAGTAAGCAGCCACCGCCAAAATGTCAATACTGCAACAGTGTACTTACGATCAGTCACATATTTGAGGAATGTCATTTCTATTCCGCGAACTTGAGTAGATTGGGAGTAGGGCCGAGTGTATCAGATGCTCTGAATGATGACCAGAAGAACGTGAAAATAGTTCTGGTTTTCTTAAAAAGGAATGGCCTTTTGAATAAGATATAAACCAGAAAATTTGTTATACGTACTAAAAAATTTCAAAAGAAGTAATTATTTAAAGATAAAAATAAAGTGAAATATAATTATAAATATTAATAAAATAGAACTATAAAGCGCGAAACATGAAAAGGCGTTGATGACCTCAGGATTCTACGCTCTAAAGCCCCAGACAACAACAACAACTATCTTAAAGTCTCCTTTTCCCGTTTTAACCAAATATTTCGAAAGTGATATAGGAATGTCGCTCCCCGAGGATTTTAGTGAGGAGATTCCGGGCTGGAAGGATTTTCTTTTTTTTTTGTGTTATGATCTCCTCTTCTGAGATTATGACATGTCATTCATTGAACACCCTACTCATTGAAATTGTCTGTTTGAAAGATCATATAAGTAAGACTACCGTGGAGGGGGGTTATTACTATTGCATCCAGGAGGTAAGAAAAAAAAGGGAGGGTTATTACCCTGGGAGAGGAAGGTTTGATAGCGTTTTTCAATTTCAGGCATTTTTCTAATATTCCTCTATCTTAAAGAGCAATACTCTTCTCGTTTTATGAAAATGAAATGTAGCAAAAATAAAAAAATTAATTGAAAATTAAATATAATAGTATTTTGTTAATTAAATACTGCTTATACTCCTATCAATACCTAGAGTGTTTAATATTGTTTGTGGACATGCAGTTGGAGTACTAAAGCTAAACTTTTAATGGGACCCGCAGAGGACCTAACGAAGTGCTGTCAGTTCCGCAGTTAATATATTGCATACTGTATATAATATAGCTCTACCCTGTGGTTGTACATTCCTTATATTTGGATTATATATGTACCTGTCCCGTACACACGATGAGTGCATTAACAATTGCATTGTTCTATAGTGAATAACTATTTATGTATTTTATATAATTTATTCGAATTATTCAGACTGGTATTTATCTATTAAATAAATCAATTGGTATCCTTATTAAGTCTCAACATTCTTAATTATGTCAATAGTCCAACGTTTCGGCCATCCTCAAGGACAATCTTAAATATAAATTCACACCTCACATCATAATTTTAAAAAAAAATTTACAGGCTATTTTACCCAGATCATCAAATTCAAGTCTAAATCACCCTATTTTTTTTAGAACTTCATTAATTTTTAAAACTTTAATTTTAGATTAAAAATACACTATCCACTATCAGATAAACAAACTGTCTTTTCAGGCGTCTCGGAGGATTGTCAGGAATGGAAGTGGATGCTAGGTTATAAACTAAGGGGTTTGAGGGGTTAGGGAGTTTATATTAGAAGGAGTGATATCTGGTTCTGGCTAGATCGGTCACATAGGGAACATTAAGGTCTTTCTGTATGATTTTATTTGTGACAAAGTAAGGTGCACTAAGGATTTTACAAAGGATTTTGGATTGTAAGGATTGAATACGAGACGAATTGGAAGGTTTAGTGGAGCCCCAAAGCTCAACTCCATATGTCCAGATTGTCCTTATTACAGTCATGTAGGTCAGTTTTTTAGGTTTATGACGAAGAGTAGAGGTGATTGGATGGAATTTATTGGAATTTATCTAAATCCTCCAATTACGACACCAATCTTCGAGGGCTGTGATATGGGATTGGAGAGTTTGGGATACAATTAATGGGTTATTATTAACTGCGAGCACACATGTGTCTTCTGCATACGTGGTGAGCATAGTGTTAGGATTGGTTGGAATGTCAGCTGTATAGACGGTGAGAGGGTGGGACCAAGGATACTACCTTGAAGAAAACCAGTGGACTGAGAATAGAGGGATGAATAAGAACCATTGTGGTATACTTGGAATAATCTATCAATGAGAAAGGAACGGATGATAGGAAAATATGTAGGAGGTAGAAATTTACGGAGTTTGTAAAGCTGTCAGACTCGATCAAAAGCCTGTTTTTCATCGAAAAAAAGTTTTGATCGCTGGCAGTCAAACGTCTTATAGTTTCCAAGGTATATTTTTTCATAATTCAAAATATTTATCTGAACAGCTAAAAATCAACATTTTTCTGAATTAATTTTGTTGAGTATCATGACTACTACCCTTACGAAAATAAACGTAATACGCTAATTTATAGTATATTAAATTAGCTTTAATTTGAATGTTAATAGACATTTGTTCGTCAAATGTTTTTTAAGATATAGATTTCTCAAAACAAATTCACTATTAACTTTTTAGTGTATTTTTTATAAAATATTATTTTTTAAAAAGCTACATTTTGAGAACTAAAGGATGTAAATGATTATATTAGGGTTCATATTTTACATATGTTTTATATATCACTCTTCTTTAAATGATGTTCTAATAGGTTTTCTTAGAGCTGTTGATATTTTTTAAAATATGGAGTTCCGAAAGATAAAAATATTTTTTTATATTTTGAATTCCCAATTAGAACACTTGACAGACTCATAAATTTCGACTATTAATTATATATAACAAGTTTATTTATTGTATTTATAACTAAAATTTATTTATTACAATAATTAATAGTTTTAAATACGTAGCTTTCATGTAATCAAAAATTGAAATAATTTTTTTCTCCTCCTTGGGCTCTTATACTATTACGCTCAGGACTCGAGAGCGCAAGGATCTAATAAACAGATTTACAAAATATTTCCATAATGCTTGACTTCATGTTGGCCCGTAAAACTGGTGATCGACAAACAGACGGTGAGGTATCCATTGCTCCTCTGCTTTATGCCTCCCTCCTGCAATAAAACCATTCTGCTTTAGGGCTCTTAAAGTCCGGACCTCAAGAAGGATAACGAACAGTATAAATCAATGTCTGAGGATGTTTTGAAAATAGATTGTTAATTTAATCCTGCAGTGAGAACTTTAGATCTGAGATATTCGTATCTATAAAGAGCTATAACATATCGAAATAAGTCACTTATATTTCAGTCTACCATGATAGTAAGACTGCTTGAACTATTTACTCAGGCTTTAGTTGAGTAAACAAGGACTTAAGAGGGAAATCTGTAACATAATAATTGTATTATTAAAATTGTTTACATGTTTATAGAAAATAAAACGTAATCGGCCAGGATAGATCCATCTTCTCTTATGGATTCTGTATGTCGTGTCAATTATAGTTTTGTATTTTGGGATCAATGTTTCTTACATTATTTCAAAAAAACCCTAGACTTATATTTAGTTTATTTATAGTAAAACATGTGTTATGTTACCTATGTCAGGGGTCTTTAACACTGAATCCTATAAAATCAATAAAAATTAGGGATTGAAACATTCATTAAAATTCTCTCTTGAAATTTTTTTTTAATGTTATTAAAAAAAAGAAGATGGCCTCGTGACCTTATATTGTAAACTTTTTTAGAGTTCTACTACTAGGTAGTTTCTCTACATCCTGTATCATATCATTATGTCATTACGATCAAATTTACTTGTATTTTTTATACAGTTGTAAATATCAATAAATAAATAAAATGTTATTAAAAATGCTAATAAAAGCGTTTAGGGTTTTTATTAGCCTATGGTCTCTAACATGGTGTAAACTGTCCAACGGTTTCCGTCGTGAAAGGACTGTTTCTCGGTCCGGTGTGATAGGTGACAGTTCATTGTACGTAGTGAAGCCACTGTTGTACTAGGTATAGCGTGATAACTGACAGTGCATATTATGGTAGAATCGAGAGGATCTTTGAGAACCCGAATCAGTGGAAGAAGATATTGCGGGAGGGCTTGAAGGGAAAGCGGAAATGGCGGTGGGCGATAAGCCAAAAGGGCGCTACTTTGATAGTTCCTCCACATCTTCCATACAAGATTGAACGCTAAATAGGACCTCTATCTGGACATACGGAGTTGAGCTTTGGGGCTCCACTAAACCATCAAATTCCTCCAGAATCCAATCCTTACAGTCCAAAATCCTTCGTAAAATCCTTAATGCTCCTTACTTTGTCACAAATCAAGTCATCCATCAGTACCTCAATATTCCATATGTTGCCGATTTGGCCAGAACCAGATACCGTTCCTTCCATAATAAACTTCTCAACCACCCAAATCCAATTGTTTCTAACCTGGCTTCTCCTTCATTACCTAATAATCCTCCTAGGCGTCTTAAAAGAAGATGGCCTCGAGATCTTCTCCTCTAGAAATGTTATTGGAGTTCTATCAGTGGGTAGATTCTCCACATGTTTTTATCATGTTACTATGTCACCTACAGCAAATTTACTTGTATATATTTAAATTTAATTGTATATGTGTATACAGTTGTAAATATCAATAAATAAATTATTAAAAAAAAAAAAAAAAAAAAAATAGGACCTCCCAGACTACTGGGTCTCACAGATCCTAACAGGACACTGAGGGCTCCGAGCTGCACCAGCCACCAGAAGGCGAATGTGCAGACGCAGACTGTGAATAAGAGGGCTGGTCCAGGCTGGTGCGACGGAGAATACATACGGACCAGGAGGGCAGGGCCTACCGAATGGATGCAGATGGATAAGGTGCAGCCTTATCAGTAAGGCGTTAATCCGAGCTCTGGGCTACACCACAGTCTAAATCTTAAAATTTTATATTCCAATAAATTAAAAAGGCCTCTCAGATAAATTGTAAAATAGAAAAATAAAAATTGTATGAACTATGACAGTAACAACCGTGAAAAGAAAGATCATGTATAGTAAGATATAGTAATATCTAGTAATTATACAAAAGTATAATTTTGAGAAAACTAGAGAGATTGAGAGACAATGAGAGATGAAGGTTACTCGGTGTAATATTGATACAACGAAATACTTAAACAGATATTGTATATAAACTAGTTAATGTGGTACTAAATACTATAATATGTGATACTAAATACTATAAACCAGCTAATGTGCTAATTACTAATGATAAATTATTTGAGAAAGTCAAAATGGCCAGCAATTATGTTTAATATTATTATTTATTTAATACCAGATAGTCCAGGTGTGTCTTACATGGTTAATGTAAGAGGTACGTATTTTTAAAAATAATAATTGTTCATGGGGAGGTATAGACTCATACAAAAGACACCCCAAACAGTATACAATGTTATAAGTAAAACAAAAAAATTAGGATAAAATAATAATTCTTAATAAAAGATAAAAGTAAAGTTAATAACAAAAACAATGACATTTATGGATTTAACAAAATAAATAATTGACTTATAATGGAAAAAAAAGTAAAGGAATTTAAGAAAAGATGAAGAGAAAAAAGTAAAATTTTAGAGTGACAATAACAGACTGATAAATATAGAATTTATAACAGGATCTCCTGCAGCAGTCTGGGCTTCAGTCTTCGGTTTGTGGTTGGGTTTCCCAAGTTGTAGGTCTCTTTAACTGTCGGTAACTGGGAGGGGAACTTCATGAACATTTCTTTTTTAAGTTATCCTATAATTTTTAATTCCCGATGCAATTGGCTGTTTCTTACAAACCAAAGAGTATTAACTGCAATTCTTATGACGTTTATGACTGCAATTATTGTAAAGATTATAATTTTTTTTCTGTTCGTAAAGGATGCCGCTCCTTAGACTTCAGAACCTTACATCAGCAGTGGCCTGAAAATTGTTTTAAAAGTAGCTGTTTCTGATTTTAATTTGGATTATCTATTTAGGATAGGATATATCATTACTAACTTTGCGTAGGTTTGAGTAGTTTGATGTTGATATGGTGATTCCAGGTAGGGTGGCAATCGAGGTGAATTCCCAGGTATCTTAACTATTTCACATTTAGATTCCATTTTACATTTTTACTTTTGAGGATTGTAGAACAGATTCGTTATCTTGGACTACATCTTGACAAACGACTAACCTGGAATCCTCACACAAGACTGAAAAGACAGGAAACTGGACGCAGATTCCGACTATTACAGCACTTACTAGACAAACGGTCTAAACTTCCAACTCATTACAAAAGACTGATCTACATGACAATAATAAGGCCTATCTGGACAGACGGAGTTGAGCTTTGGGGCTCCACTAAACCTTCGAATTCCTCTCGTATCCAATCCAAAATCCTTCGTAGAATCCTCAATGGTCCTTATTTTGTTACTAATAAAACCATCCATAAAGACCTAAATGTTCCTTATGTAACCGATCTAGCCCGATATTATTCCTTCCATAATAAACTCCCTAACCACCCAAACCCACTAGTTAATAACCTTCCTCCTTGATCAAATTTACTAGTTGTATTTTTTTATACAGTTGTAAATAGCAATAAATAAATAAAATTAAAAAAAAAAACTTGTGAGGATCTGCAATCATTTTCATAACTTATGTTTTTTTCTGCAATAGTTTAATAAGATCTTTAAAAACTTCAGGAATGGTCAAAATAGTGTTAAAAAAAAGTGTTGAGACCAAATAGATATTGTTTTATAACTACAAATCAAATTTGTCTCAAACAAAAATTTTCCATTGCATATATAGGAAAATTTTTGTTATATAAATATAATACAATATAACATATAAATAAATATATATGTGTGTTCTGAAATGAGCTGATTTCTGATGAGAAATGAGGATTAATTTAAACTCAAGTTTAAAAGAATTAAAAAGTAGAGTGTTTGTGCGCACTGCACTACATTTTTATCAATTATACCAAAATTATATTATTCTGATCAGTTTTTTCTAGCAATCCCCTTTCCTTCTGTCTATCTATTTATAAATACAAAAGATTAACAGTAAGGAAAAAATAATATAAACGTTATTAGGGATTCTTGCATGCGATACTGACAATCGAGATAAATATCGATATAAAACAAAGTGGTCAGCGAATCTCTAGAACGGATATTGGATTGAGAAGAGGTGGAGAAACGATTAAGTTATATAATTTACAAGAGTTGGGCTGCTCCGGACAACTAAACTCATTTCGATGAAAGGAACCCACTCTCTCCCCCCCCCGTCTTTGAGGAACTTTGTGCGTTTCGTAATTCAGTTTGTTTGTGACTTGATATCCTTGTGACAAAAAGTGTTATTCGATAACTTAGCATCCATTATATACCTCTGTCAAGTTGGTTCCTCGAGCAGTAGAGTTGGTACTTGTTTTTACCCAGGACTAAATGATGTAATGTTAACAAAATGGTCGATAACTTCTGTTCATAGTTATCTATTTTATCAGTTAGATTACTGACACACTCCAGGCATATATCATCCTTAAATATGTAATATATTTTCCATGCAACTTTTCGTTTTTGAGCTGTTCAACCACAAAATAAAATTTATTATTATTTTTTTTTTTTGCAAGAGTAAGTTGTTGGGAACTTGGGAACCTCTAAAAGTGTATTTAAATTGAAAATTAGAATTCGAAATTCCACCCGATCGCGATACGTTCCTTTGTAGTACAAGAGCCGGGAAGAAAAAAAGGTAGTTATCTCACCCTAATTTTTGATTACTTTAATGAACACTATGTATACTTACTAGTCAAACCTAATGAGTCTACCAAGTATAGGTAGGGGGAATACAAAATGGCGGAAGTTTCATAACCTTAAAAAAAAATAATTTTTCATTCGCAGCTCTATATTTTAAAAACTACCAACAACACTAGGAAATCTAAAAGAACATTATTTAAAGAAGAGCCCTAATAGAGCTATCAACGTTCAATAGTTCACGAAATATACCTTTTAAAACATCAACATTTCATAAAAATGTTCTAAGGAACGTTTGAAATATCAGTAGTTAGTTAATTTATTTTGAGAAATCTATATCTCAGGAACCATGTGACATGCAGATGTCTATTAGCACTCAAATTAAAACGGGTTTAATATACTATAAAGTAGTTTATGAACTCTACCGTCTTTGGAATAGTACTTTTCCTTGATATTTGCTAAAATAAATTGATTTTTATTCCTATTTATGAAAATTCATTCTTATTATTTCTTCATTGGCTAATAATGGTAACATTTCAAAGTAATTAAAATTTGACATTCTTACAAAACTTGAAAAAATGTATTAGTTAATATTAGGAATAAATTTTAATAAATATCAATTACAATGAAGAAATTTAATTCTGTAGGTGCTAATAATAATGATGGGTCGAGCCCGAAACGTAGGCGATATAAGAAAATGTTACATTATTTTAGGCATTGGTTTATTATATTTATGTATTTTAACCCGAGTTTATTAATTTATTTGTCGTGATTTATTCTGATTATTATTCTCATTATAAGTTGTGTTTCATTATTATACTTTGTACCATTGTATATATTACTATTATACAATACGTATGATATTATAGTATATTTTATATTTTCAGTTTTCATTTGTTTAATAATTAAGACATATGGAATTGAGCTCTGGGGCTCCACCAAACCATCAAATTCTTCCCGCATCCAATCGTTACAATCCAAAATCCTATGTAAAATCCTTGATGCTCCTTATTACATCACAAATAAACTCATTCACAAATACCTTAACATCCCATTCGTCGCAGATTTGACCCAAAGCAGATATGCGTCTTTTCGTCCAAACTCCTTAACCATCCTAACCCATTAATTCTTAATCTTTCATCCT
>NW_027114557.1:709239-710243 GCF_000696795.3 Halyomorpha halys
TATATAAATATCCTCAAATATAGTGAATACTACTAGTATTATTACAATTGTAAAAATTTAATAAACAACGAATAATATAATCTATAGTGAATAATAACACCAAATCCTAGAAAGGGGCGATTTCTTTTTGATTGTGAAGCCCAAAGATGCTGGAAGGCGAGAAGGACGTGTGTAGACGGATCTTTTTTTGAGAATGTATATATATGTGACAATCCAGTCGGCAAATATTGTCCCAATCATTCGATCAAACATTCCATTTGTATGTTTGAGCCTCATTCCTATTCTGGGAGAACTTTTAACACGCCTGGTCCTTGTGGTCAGGTAAATACTCTCTCTACAGTTCGAGTAACGCATTCTCCATGTTTTCACAGCAGTAGAGAGCAGTGAAAATACTATGTAAGCTATGGGAGAAGGGTTGGTGGTGGTGGAAGTATCTTTAATAGGGCTACGTTAGAATATTTTTCGTTTTTATACCGTCTATAAAAGAAGATGGATCAAGAACTTTAAATCAAATATATTTATATTTGGAGCTAATTACAAAGGATAAAAGATTATATGGAACCCAATTAAATAATAATAGTTAATTGTAATTCCTCCTCCTTCCTCCAAAATTGCTTAGTAAGCATTGATCCTTTTATAAATCTAGTCATTGTCCAAATTTTATTTTTCTAGATATACATTTATTTAAAATCTTTTATATCACCCATAGATACTGGCGTAAATTAGAAAAGTATACAAAATTATGCTTAAAAACTTGTCTGTTTATTTGACTTTTTTTTCTATTAAATAATTAGAAATAAAATAATTGACTATACAAAAACACCTATCTGAAATTGTATATGACCAATCTATTTCATTTAGAAAAAAATCAAAAATTTATTTAACACAATTATATTATAATAATTTATTGTACTTATCCTCTTCCAACATCTTCTTCCAAATTCTCTCAGTAAGCTTTGATCTCTGTTCATTTGATAAATGCAGTCATTGATCAAATTGTAGTA
>NW_027114557.1:712118-712448 GCF_000696795.3 Halyomorpha halys
TCTTCGAGGGCTGTGATATGGGATTTAAGATTTTGGGATAGAAATATATTTAAAGTTCTTTATATATTTAATATTTTGTATCATAAAAGTACTGGGTCAAATCAGAAAATTAAACGAAATTGTTAAAAATCTTATTTATTTGTTTGATATTTTTTTTTTCTATTAAATCATTAGAAATTAAATCAATTGACTATTTCAATGTAATAGTCAATTAATTTGATTTCTTATATACAATTGCAGATATGAATTATTTATAGTCTATATACAACTCCTATCTGCAATCATATATAGCTAATTAATTTTATTTACTTATTATTTAAAAATTTTAAA
>NW_027114557.1:712592-717760 GCF_000696795.3 Halyomorpha halys
TAATATAATTTTTTGTTTGGGACATATTTGTTCATCAGCTGTAATAAAAAATATCCATACAGTCCCAATATGTCGATTTTCTAATAACTCCTACGTTTCGGCCATAGAAGCCATTCTTAAGGATGTTATTGATACTATCAAGGCTAACAATTTCATTCTTAGTCAATAACTTATTATTATCCACTTTTTTACTTATTCTGATTTACACTATTTATTAGAATCTTATCATTCGGTTTATCGATAATGTACAAAAATTGACGATATCAGATATGATATTATGAATAAGATCCTTAAGAGTGGCCGGAATGCCCGATGTATAGAAGTTATTAGAAAATAAACATGTTGAGAAGGAAAAATCAATAATAAAAAAAATATATACACAGATATTTTTTTTATTATTGATTATTCCTTCGGTAACTTTATCAGAAATTGCTTTTATATATTCCTAGAAATAGCCAAACCGATGACACAATGCCTTATAAATCTAAACGTTGTAAGAATTCGAATAAAGTTATTTATGTTATCTAAATCGGTTTCTCTAAGTTTATTACACGTTTTAATCATTTAAATGTTTTAGTTTATGTAAATAGAATAAAAAATGAATTTTTATTTAATTTTTAATCCCTTTTACTATTTATTTCTTTATTCAGGGCATTCGGTAGGCATAATAGAATATTATAGCTGTCTTGCTTTCTATTTAAATATGTTTAGCAGTATATATTATACTGCATATTTTATTGCGTATTATATGGCATATTCTGGGTTTTATTACTGCACATAAGATCTTAATACATAACTCTTGAACAGTTAAGCTATTTTATTTTTTTAACGGCTGATATTAACAGCAATAAATTTACGAGAACTGCAGTAAGTTATTCTGTGCTGACTGGATCCTACGTGACATCCCCTTGGGATAAAAAGGAAAAGTGAAATATGAGAAAAACAAGAGAAAAGATTTAGTGAAGGTGATCGGAGGGGAATCACAAATCAGTTCTGACCGCGGACGTGACTTCCACATCCCACTGCTACTGGGACTTTTTCTTCCTTCAGGACATCTCTCCTTATCCTGGCACTTTTTATTTTTTATGGAACTGAATAATGATATTTACTCATTATGCTTTGCTGAAGTAATAGCAGAGGAGTCTAAAACATATATCTCAACACATAAAACATATATCTGTTAATTATTAAAAAGAAATATTATCAGTTACAATTATAAATTATAGGGGTATTCATGATGTTGTGTTAAATGTTAAATGTTTTACCATGTTAAATGTTATAACTATAGGATTGTGAGCAGCCCTATTTGAAGTCATGTTAAATGATAAATGCTTAAGAGCCCCTAGTGGATTTTCTCAGCAACTTGTTTTATAAGCCTTTATGTTTTTAACATTTCCTTCCAGAGCCTCATGTTTTTGTTTACTTCAAATTTGATTTAAGTTTCAGATTTGATTTAAGCAATTTATTTCAACATGCCTAGAGTGAGTGAAAAGTGGACTTTGTGTGAAAGTTTAGCTTATGAGTGTCTTATTGATCTTCAAACTTGTGAGAAAGAGAATGAAGATGAGCTAATTTACAACTTTAAAGTATTTTCCATGTTCTATCATTCAGATATGCAGTTCCTTTTCTAAGGGGATCAGTATTAAAATCTACGCACTGGGGATCTTCAGTATTACCAAATTTAGATGAAGATAGGTTTAAATCTCTTTTGAGAGTGAACTACTTTCTATTCGAAACTATTATACAAGAAATCAAAGGTTGTTAAAATGTTATGGTCTATAACCCACTTTTTCAGTATTTATTGTATTGATGAACCCATTATCCTCCTATCTTCAAACCTTATGTATTGTTTAAGAATAAAGTCACTTATTTTCAGTAATTTCTTTGAAAAATGTTCTAACAAGCATATATAGCATGTTACATGTCAGGTAAAAGATGATTTAAATAGCTACAAAATGTCACTCCTCCCATGTTTCTACCTTAATTATGAGTGGAGCTATTTCTATTTAACAAACTAGCCATTAACAATTTAGAAAACTATAGATTTATAATTTCAAAACTGGTAAACATAATTCAAATCGCTACCTATCCAACACAAGGCGGCCTGCTAATACCTCTTCTGTTTTTTCCTCCGTTGTATTATTAAATTTATCCATTGTGATTTAATAACAGGGGTATGAAATAATAACTAGCACAAATACGAAAGAACTAACCTGACACAACAAACAAAAATGGTGGCGAGCTCAACTGGTCTATTGTGTGATGTCATTCTCCATTTAACAGACCAAGTAACAGCCTCTCAGCCATGTTACATGTTATATCGTTTTATCACGCCAAAAGAAGGCAAATTTTTCCATTTAACATGAGTTTTTCCATTTAACACGCTTTAGCATGTTAAACTAAACATCATGATTACCCCTTAAAATGGATAAAAATGAAATTTAACACATGATAAATAAGCATAGGCAGATTTTAAATTGAGTTAAAAATAGGAAATAAAATTTTAAAAAATTGAGGTTAATAAAATTACATTATCTTGCATTGTTTAGTGCATCCGTGGTTTTGGCCAAACATTCACTCTAGTGACTACTAACCTATAGGCCTTTCCAAGTAAATTATTTGAACTTTTTTTTATTTCTTTTAAAATAAATAAAACGATCAGTAAAACCATGGTCAACATCCTACCACAACAGCCGCAGGGAGGAAGTTGCTCTAACCCGGTCATACTCTCCTCACGCACTCTCACCTGATCAGAAAACTGCCACCTCCAACGTGCAAATATTGTCAGTCCATTCTTACAATTAGACATATCTTTGAAGAATGTACTCACTATTTGCCAACAATAAACAGGACAAGACTGGCCCCAAATTTATCAGAAGCTCTCACAGATGAGGAAGCTAAAATTACATTAGTGTTCGAATTTTTAAAAGCACATCGCCTTCTTTCTAAATTATAACTCCTCTTCGATTTTTTTTTACTATTACTATTATTATTTTTTTACTTTTATCATGCCATAGGCGTTGATGACCAGAGGATTTTACACCTTTAAGCAACAATCAACAGCTTTTTTTATATTAAAATAGAATTTTTTTTATTTATCATCATTTATTGCAATCGTATACTAATTTATTTCCAGCAATCGGTAATAATAAATAATTGATTATTTATTTATTAAAATATATTAGAAGAGAGAAATGCTTTATCCAGCCATGCTGTCCAATTACATTAAGTTGCTACATTACACAGCTTACCAATCAATCCATGATCGGACAGCTACACAATATATATATTCGTATGTTATAACAAAATATTTTTTCCCCTTTTCCCCTCATAATTGATACTAGTCTAAAAATCCTAATATTACAAATCCTAAATACTATACTAACTACAATAATATTTTGGTTTATTTCATTTCATTCATTTTACTTCTCTATTCTTTCTTTATCGATTTAGCAATTTCATTAGCTTTAACAATTCCATTTCATTAACTTGACAATTCTATTCTCCCTATCTCACTCTCTCAGAGCTCCCCTTTCCTGTGATCCCACTATCCATGTTCGATCCGTTAAACAAATTTATCATCAGATAGTAACGTGGAGTCCAACCAAGGACATATAATAGTCATCGTAGTAAATCAGTTTATACAAAAAAAAGCACATAAATTAAAAAAATATATATATATATATATAAATATACAAATCTAGGAAAAAGAAAAAAGTCAGTTAAAAGAAATACTTGAATGAATAGATATGTTAAAAATAAGTAATTTAATAAATAAATTGATATATCGATGTAAATAGATAATAGATTATAATATATTTTAAAAGATACATAATTAATAATATCTAAATAATTCACAATTGCTGTAAATTTAAATATTTTATACAGTTTTAGCAATTTCTTTAGTATCGTCTTATGCCTGTACGTTATATGATTTTATAGCTTATTATATCCCATTCGGATTGTGTAGAATTTAAAAAAATATTACTAATTGTATTAAACGCATCTTAAATAGAAAAATCATACAGAAAAATAGCCCAAACAATTTATTTTCAGGAAAAAAGTAAGATTCGTTCTAGCTTAATACGAATTATCATATAAATTAAAATTTGACAATTTTTAAAAGGAATATGGTCTGGGTGCGGTCAAAAAAACTCAAATAGTAGAATTATACTATTTTAATAAGCCAACGTTTCGCCCCACGTTGCAGGTCTTCGTCAGGGCTATTTTGACGGCTGTCAAAACAAAAATAATATGGCCCTCCTCAACAACAGTTTCCAAAAAATCTGTTTATCAATCAAATTACATAAAAAACATACTTTAATTTCCAAATTTGATAATATTTACCAGCATTTTTGTTTTGACTGCCGTCAAAATAGCCCTGACGAAGCCCTGCAACGTGGGGCGAAACGTTGGCTCATTAAAATAGTATAATTCTACTATTTGAGTTTTTTTGACCGCACCCGGACCATATTCCTTTCATCTTTCCACACGGTCAATCAACATCTTCCAGTTTGACAATTTTTAACTTTATTTTACGAATATTTCTTTCCCCATTGTGTGGTATTCACGAAAACTTTGTTTAATACTCTGCATTTCATCCTAATTACTTATCTTTCAGTAGATTTTAAAGAAATTTTGCTTTTTAAAAACCTATATCTCGAGAACTATTTGACGTAAAAAGCTTTTGTAGGGCTAATATTTCAGAAAATTTACTCTTCTTTAAATAATGTTCTCTTAGAATTTCTAGTGTTTTGTTAGTTTTTAAGATATAGAGCTCCGAATGAAAAATTAATGTTTTTTTAAGGTTTTGAAACAGCCACCATTTTTTAATCCCCCTACCTATACTTGGCAGACTCATCAGTTTTGACTAGTAATTATACATAGTTTTCATTAAGGTAATCAAAAATTGGGGTGAGATAACTGACTTTTTTTCTTCCCGGATCTTGTAGTTGTTGTTGTCTGGGGCTTAAGGGCGTAAAACCCTGAGGTCATCAACGCCCATGTTTCGTGCTTTATATTTTATTTCTATAATTCTATTTCACTTTAAATAATTTCGAGAAAAAAAAAAAAAAAAAAAAAAAAATTAAATAATTACTTCTGTTGGTATTTTTTTATTATGTATAACAGATTTTCTGGTTTAAATCTTATTCAAAAGGCCATTCCTT
>NW_027114557.1:717810-731143 GCF_000696795.3 Halyomorpha halys
AAGATATCTATTTGAAAAACAAACTAAATAAAGAGGGATAGTAAATAAAATATATATACTTCGCAAAGAAAAGAAATAACTTAAATAAATGAAACTTTGACTTATCGCTTGTAGACTTGTAGAGAGCCACTCAAAATATAAACACTGACTGCACAATAGCTGTATTGTTTCTCATCAAAGGGAGACCGCGATCCTCACTAGACGGAGTCTAAGAGAGAACTGGCCGGATCTTGTAGTATTAGCACCAGTCGCTCGTAAGACTCCCAATATCTGGAGTTTTGGTTTGTTTTATTCTATTTTTGTGAAAGAAATTTACAAACTATTATTATTATTGTTAATTATTTTTAAGTAATCCGTTTCGAGTACTATAAGAAATAAATAACGATTTCAAATTATGAACACATATTTTAGTATTATTTAAATTTGCAACCAACTTCTGCAGATAACAATCCGTACTATTGTGCTGACTGATTATATTATTCAGGAAGGGATTTTAATTCCTTGGGCGTTACCGAAGGATTATGTTGCGGTTTCGATTACCCTCCTGAGCAGCTTAACTGCTTAAAGGTCGCCTTCGAGAAATACCTGTTACTGGCCCTTAGCTTCAATCAGGATCATTACTTTACTATCTCCCTCGGGTTCTTTGATTAGGCTATGTACGGAATGTCCTGTATAAGAGTTTTTGGATTAAATTTCCTTAATTTACATTTTCATTAATGGTCAATCAGTAAAGAATTTTAAAAGTATAATGATATAGGTTTTTAAAATTTATTTTTGTGTTAACTTTGACTACTCACTAATCTATATATGGAATGCACAGTAAGGTTTTATTTTTTTTTATTCAATATCTTTATTGAAATTCACAACTGTATATTACATAATACATTCAGTAAATATGGTTTTAGTTAAAATGGAGTATTACAGGCGTGTAGAGAACTACCCATTGGTAGCACTCTAATGACATTTTACATTAGCTGATCTCGTGGCCATCTATAAAATAAAAAAAAAGAAGTTAATTTATTTTACAGTAAGGTTAAGTGTTGCGATTGTGAAAATGTTCTATTTGAGTTTTTGAAGGAAAATATATTTTATTGAGCTTCCTCTAGGCCGAGCATTGCAAAATTCTCAGTGCTATTCCAACAACCTTACTCATAAAAATAGCAGGTATGTACCTGGAATGCCACTTGGTATAATCTATTTAAAATTTTTGTTTAGGATTTTTTTTTAAATTTATTTATTCATATTTACAACTGTATAAAAATACAACAAGTACATTTGATCATAATGTCATAATGATATACAGCATGTAGAGAAACTACCCAGTAGTAGAACTCTAAAAACAGTTTACAATATAAGGTCACGAGGTATATAATATAAGGTCATCTTCTTTTCAGGCACCTCGGAGGATTGCCAGGAATGGAAGAGGAAGCAAGGTTAGAAACGAGTGGGTTTGGGTGGTTAGGGAGTTTATTATGGAAGGAATAATATCGGGTTCGGGCTAGATCGGTTACATAAGGAACATTTAGATCTTTATGGATGGTTTTATTAGTAACAAAATAAGGAGCATTGAGAATTTTGGATTAAAGATTGGATACGAGAGGAATTCGAAGGTTTAGTGGAGCCCCAAAGTTTAGGATTTTTAAAAACCTGTCTAATGATTATGATTAAACTCGATAAACCAACTAACAATTACGTAGTTTTTATAAATGGTTGGGGGTGCGGTAAAATTATAACACAAATAAGTATAATTATAAAACTAATTTAATTGTGCCAACGTTTCTGCCAGATTTTCTAGCCTTCATCAGGGCTAAAAAAAGAATTTATCCATGGTCAACTATCTCTCATCATTACGTAGTTTTTAATATCAGATAGAAGAGTTGTCCAGTAAGGAGAAGTGTCCGTTAGACGAGTTTTCACTGTACATTATCGATATCGCATTTTAACCCTTTGCCCCACGGCATCGTACGGACGTTACCTATCTGGAACTCGACGCCACTTTGGTGGCCACTGGAATCGTGATATTATATAGTAACTTTAGAATCAACTAAGGCGTTGTAATTAAATTTGGTTTATACTTATTTGTGGACATTGAAGAAAAGTTATTTACAAAAAAAAAATCTTATATTTTTTTACAGTATAGTAAATTCTGAATGCAATCACCAATGTGCATCTTCTGCTTGAATATTTATCTTGTTAAAAATTAAATTAAAATCTGTACCGCTACAACCCATGAAAGGTCAGGGGTGCAGTACTGTGTAAGGAAGTACTGTTACTAGACCAACGGATGCGCTAGGAGATGATTTGGTCAGAATCACGCTCGACCGCCAGATTTTTACCCAATCAAAGGGCTAGGTGGACTCCAGGAGGGTTCCAGAACCCACAGGGTTGACTTACGAATACAGTGTGAACTGAAAACAACTTTCTGCCAAGCCTGATTCGAACCTAGGTCCTCGGAGTTAGTAGCATCATGCCTTACCACAGTGCCACCGCGTTTCCCTGATTTTTATAAATGTCTACCTGACACTCGTTTTCAATACTACTTACATTACGAGATTAATTGGTGTTTAGTCGTTTTGCTATTCTTATTTTTAAAAAAATGATTATAAAAGGAAGAAAATATAACTATATTGATTGAAAATTACTAATGATAAATTAAGAAGTCAGTACAATGTCTGATTACTGCAGAGATCTTTACTATTGGTTCTTCAATACGATATAAGTTCATGTAAATTTCTTTTCTTAGTTTTCGGATTCCTTTATTATCTTATCAAGGAGCGCGGTAGCCACGGGGTAAAGCGCGTGGTTACTAACTCTAAGGACGAGAGTTCGAATCTGGCTGGGTAGAAAAATGTTTTCTGTTTCACTGTAGCCGTGAGTCAACTCCTTTGGGTTCTGGAGCACTCCTGGGACCAACCCAGCCTCTTAATTTGGGTACCTTTAATTGAGTAAAAATCTGGCGGTCGAGCGTGATTCTGACCAAATCACCTTGCACAACCGTAGGTCTAGTAACAGGACTTCTTTACAAATACCCTTCATGGATTGTAGCGGTACAGATTTAATTTATTATCTTATCAAGTTTTCCTATGTCATCGAACCATACTCGAGTACCATCATCCTTTGTAACAAATGACTCAACGTTCAAAATTAAACTCCGCAAACTATGCAACATATTCACTGCCGAACTAAATGCAATAGCAGCAGCACTTCACTTCTGTTTATCTTTGAACCACACCAACATTACATTAATTACAGATTCACAAGCTCGATAAAAGCTTTAGATTCTATGTATCCAGAACATCCGAGAATTTCCTGCATCCATTTTCACTTAAAAACTCTACACAACATGGGTATGTCAGTAACATTTCTATGGGTTCCAAGGCATGTAGGAATCGCAGGGAATGAACTGGCCGATCACGCTGCAAGAGAAGCACTCGCGCTTCCGGGACGGGGTAAAGCAATTTTAACTCCGTCAGAGATATGCAGGCTTCTTGTAAAGGAAGTCAAAGTTAAATGGCAATCTATGTGGAACGAAAGCCCAATGAGCAAATTAAAAATTATTATAAAGGATGTCAAGCCCTGGGGTACCTCCAGTCGCAAATGCCGTAGAGAGGAAGTTGTACTGACTAGGCTGAGAATAGGTCACACGAGGCTCACCCACTCCTATCTTATATCAAAAGAAACTCCTCCGAACTGCCAGTATTGCAATAACAATTCAACAATAAGCCATGTTTTCCAATGATGCCCATATTTTACACCACACCTCAATAGCTTGGGACTAAGCCAAGATATCTCAAAAAACCATTGGAGACGATGATAAGGCAATAGAATTGGAGTTTCAGTTTTTGAAATCACAAAATTTACTGACAAAAATATAACTTGATCGGAAGGAAAAAAAATAAATAAAATAATCAAATCAAAAAATAAATAAAATTTAACGAATATTAGCAAAATTAAATAAAATATAATGGCGTTGAAGACCAATATAATTGGCGCCACTAAACAACCAAACAAACATACTCGAGTACCTTTGTTCTAATGAGTCTACATATTACTCAACTGATTAGAGAAGTGGTTTTAAGTCCGTCGATAACCGGTTGATTTGTTTATCATGCATCTTGATATTTTCATCACACTTTGATCTGTTTTTAGCGTCATTTTAATAGAATGCTAGATGCAAATATGCGTTTCTTATAAAATTGCGGTGGAATAAATTCATTCTCCGTAATCGATTCTAACCTTTCACGTCCCCTCAGAAGAGACAACCGAGTGATATGCTAGACTTACGTTGTTCCCTCGTTGAGGTAACCGAGTGCAAAGGGTTAAAAAATCCCTAGTGAGAGGTATCCAGTAAGGAGTTAGAACAGTACACAGCCTTATCCCTTTCAGATTATAAGGGCCCCACCTCCATTCGAAACCATTCTTTCTTCTCGCACGTGGCTGGAATATAGTTCCTGATCATATATTCTATTCAAAGAGAGGATTGAGGTACAATGGCGTGTCATTGGATTCCTATCTTCAACAGTATCTTCCTTATATACTGAGAAATATCTTCCTTACTACTTATTTTTTCCTAATACCGAAAAACATAAGAACTAAAGGAGAAGAAATATTGTAGGGGTATTAGTTTTCATGATACTTTGCTAAAATAAATTGATTTCTAGTTGTTCAGATAAAATTTCATATGAAAATATCACAAAACAACTAACACCCTACATAATAATAAATTAAACTATATTTAATTTGAGTGCTTGCAGACATTTGTACGTCTAATAGTTCCTGAGATATATTTTTTCATAAATAAGACATTTTTTCCAAACAACAGCATTATCATGAAAAAACTACAAATCCCACGAAGATAAACGTCATGAACTAATTTATTGCATATTAAAATTGCTTTGATAACAGACATATAGACATCTAATGTTTCCCGAGATATACTTTTTCATAACCACAAGTTTGATCCAAACAACTAGAAATTCAAAATTCCTCACACGATGTTAATTTATTTTGCAAATATCATGAAAACTACTACTCCTACGAAACTAAACGTCATAAGCTACTTTATAGCACATTTAACTGGCTTTCATTTGAGTACCAATAGACATCTGTACGTCTAATTCTATTTGAGATATAGATTTACCCAAATAATTACCTAACGACTGATTTTTTAATACATTTTTTATGAAATACTGTTTTTTTTATCTGTAACTTGAACGTAAAAAGCTCTATTAGTGCTTATATTTGAGCAAATTTACTCTTTTTCAAATAAATTTCTTGTCGGCTTTTAGTGGTGTATGTGGTTTTGACCATTAAGAGCTCTGAAAAAAAATTATTTTTTTTTACTTTTTGAAACAGCCACTATTTTTCATTTTTCGAAATGGTTCTTGGCAGACTCATCAATTTTATTATTAATTTTTAGTTTTCATCAAGCTCCACTAAACCTTCGAATTCCTCTCGTATCCAATCTTTACAATCCAAAATCCTCAATGCTCCTTATTTTGTTACTAATAAAACCATCCATAAACACCTAAATGTTCCTTATGTAACCGATCTACCCTGAACCCGATATTATTCCTTCCATAATAAACTCCCTAACCACACAAACCCACTCGTTTCTAACCTTGCTTCCTCTTCCATTCCTGACAATCCTCCGAGGCGCCTGAAAAGAAGATGGCCTCGTGACCTTATATTGTAAACTGTTTTTAGAGTTCTACTACTGGGTAGTTTCTCTACATCCTGTATCATATCATTATGTCATTATGATCAAATTTACTAGTTGTATTTTTTTATACAGTTGTAAATATCAATAAATAAATAAAATAAAAAAAAAAAGTTTTCATTAAAGCAATAAAAATTGGGGTGAAATGACTTTTTTTTTCCTTTTGAGCTGTTGAACTGTTCGAGTTGGTTAAAAAAAATTATTCCCTTTATATTAGAAATTTCATAGTTAGAATCTCTGGAGAAGGTTAAAAAAATTTACACTCGTATGATAGACTACATACTAATGATATGATCAAGAGAAAATCAACTCAAAATTATAGAAATGATGATGTAATTTTAAATATGTATATTTGAGGATCATGTATAATGGTATACCTTGTAGTTATATTTATTCATTACCATTTAAGAAAATTAATTTTTGTTTTCAATGAGATAATAATTATCGTGGTTACACAAAAGATACTAACAAAGAAAGGATTTCATAGGCACTGTACCATTTCTTAACGCTGCGAAGAAACGAGAATAGTGTTCATTAGGGAATCCTCAAAAGAAAAATACCTCCGCGAAAAAAACAAAACAATCGTCGGGCATTAGGGATCTTTTGTGGGTCAGTTGATCGCATTACATCAACAACTACGTTTAGTGCGTTTTCCTAATGGAGTAAAGGATCTATTCAAATAAACATTGTCCCACCTCGTAATTATTTTATTCCTCTATTTCTGTGTAATTATTGTTAATTTTTTTCAGTCCTTATGAATATTCACTACCTAAATCTAGATTACTTGACCCTGGAGAATTTTTTATAAACTTTGATAATTTAAATTAAAGTAAATAACTACAGTAAAGAAATAAGTTCAATGTTCATTTGACAGGAAACTATTACAATATAGTAAGTCTTCCATAAAAATATGAAATATTATCTTGGAAGATTATTGATTGACCGTGTGTATAGATGAATGGAAAATGGTCCGGGTGCGGTAAAAAAAAAAAACTCAAATAGTAGATAATTATACTATTTTATTGAGCCAACGTTTCGCCCCACGTTGCAGGGCTTCGTCAGGGCTAAAAAAGATACAAACACTATAGTTAAAAAAAGGAAAAAAAAAAAAGAAACAACATAAGTGTAAAATAACAGGGGTATAAAATGAAAAGTAAGATATAATAAGAAAAATTAAAGGTTGTAAATAGTAAATGAAAAGGGTAATATTAACAGATAGATAAGAGAAGAAATATTAAAGAAAGAGATGAAAAAAAAAGTAAATAAAAAAAAATACAAATCAAATGATGAGACAGAATGCATACCTGTTTTGACGGCAGTGAAAAACAAAGTGACGGTTGATATTGGGAGGAGTGGGGATGGCAGTTATGCTGAAATATGGCATTAATGCTGAAATATTATCTTGTTGAAAAGCCATGTGGAATGAAAGTCCGACAAGCAAATCGAATTATGCTAAGAACAATTAAACCATTGATCGCATAAAAAAATATATACATCTATATCTAAGCAATAAATTGGAATATCGAGTAAAATAAAATATGAAAACTTGGGCACTGATGACTATTGGGTTTAACGCTCAAAAGCTCCAACAAACAACTACTCTCTTATAGTACAAGAGCCGGGAAGAAAAAAAAGGCAGTTATCTCACCCCAATTTATGATTACTTTAATGAAAACTATGTATAATTAATAGTCATAATTGACGATTCTGCCAAATATAGGTAGGGGGAATAAAAAATGGCGCCTGTTTCAAAACCTTAAAAAAACATTAATTTTTCCTTCGGAGCTCTATATCTTAAAAACTAACAAAACACTAGAAATTCTAAGAGAACATTATTTAAAGAAGAGTAAATTTTCTGAAATATTAGCTATAAAAGAGTTATTTACATCCAATAGTTCTCGGAGATATAGCTTATTAAAAAGCAAAATTTCTTAAATATCTACTGAAAGATTAGTAGTTAGTTAATTTATTTTGAGAAATCAATATCTCAGGAACTATGTGATGTACAGAAGTCTATTAGCACTCAAATTAAAGCTAGTTTAATGGACTATAAAGAAGTTCCTGACTACTAGTCAGTAGTTTTCACGATATATGCTACTAAATAGATTTAATAAGTTTGATTTATGAAAAACTTCATTTCAGAAACCATTGGATGTACAGATGTCTGCCAGTGCTCAAATTAAAGCTAGTTAAATCTACTAAAAAATATTATGTTTATCTTTGTGGGAGTAGTAGGTTTTATGATATTTGACAAAATAAACTCACAAAATATTAATTTCTAGTTGCTCCCATAAAGTGTTGGATTTTTGAAAAAATATATCTCTAGATCCATAAGACGTACATATGTCTGCCAACACTCAAAATAAAGGAAATTTAACTTTCTATAAAGTAGTTTATGACACTTATCTTCGTAGGGGTAGTAGTTTTTATGATATTCACTGATGAATATAAATTTATCCCAACAACTATAAATCAATTTCTTTTAGCAAATTTCGTGTAAACTATTACTCCTATGAAGATAAACATAATAAACTACTTTATAGCTCATTAAACTAGCTTTAATTTGAGCGCTAAAAGACATCAGTACGTCAAATGGTTTTTGAGATATAAATTTTTCAAAATAAATTCACTAACCACTGATCTTTCAGTACGTCCCATACAACATTTTTCTTTTTAAAAATCTATATCTCGAAAAATATTTAACGTAAATAACTCTATTAGGGCTCATATTTTAGCAAATTTACTATTTTTTAAATGACGTTCTCTTAGGTTTTCTTGTGTTGTTGCTACGTTTTAGCTCGGAATGAAATTTTTTTTTATCGCTTTGAAACATCCCCATTTTTTATTCCCCCCACCTATACTTGGCAGACTCATCAATTTTGCCTAGTAATTATACATAGTTTTCATTACAGTAATCAAAAATTGGGGAGAGATATCTGCCTTTTTTCTCCTCGTGGGCTCTTGCACTATTACCACTCAATAACTCTTGTAGCTCTCATATTCTTTACTAGAGTTTATCTAATCAGCACTTATCTTTGTAGGCTTAATAATACTTCGATGTATATTTAAATTTTGATACATTTCAACGAAGCAAAAACACTTTCGTGTGACACTCATTCTTTTTAAAACAGTTTCTCCTTCCATATTTATTCAAAATGTACTCTTTGAGGACGTATTTCTGTGAATTTTTGTTTTCAAATCGTGTAGTTGATAATTTATAATTCAATACAGCGCTATTTGTTTATATCTTTTGATTTTTTTTTATCTTTACAATTTTTTATTTGCACCTCTATATGTACTTTATAAGATGTTCTATTCAGGCATGGCATAAGTTGGCATGAGGAAGATAACACACAATGGTGCATCTTCCTGACGTTAAGTAAATTGTCTTATTACACTAGTAGCTGCTGCATCCAACTCCTCTTCAGTCTACCCCGAGTTACGTCCGGAATGTCATGTGTTTCCATGTATCATAAAAAATTATTGAAATGTCCATGTAGCGTGTTGTGAATCCGTTTGTAAGTCATATGAATGTGGTATGTTACAGTCGGAATGCGTACGTCGGTGCGAATGGTCTTGTTTGAAACGTAGAGTGGTGTGTTCGTAGCCAGTCTTAAAAATTGTGACTGAAAAGTTTGATTTTCTGAATCTGGGTCTTTTTAGCAGGTCCATAAATTTTGCAGGCAATATGGGTTTTAGTAAGTAATTGTTCGCATTAAGTTTCTGTTTGAGTGATAATTTAGAACGTTTGTGTCGTATAGAATAAAATTGACTCAGTCGGAAATTTAGCTTATTATTTTTAGTTTTGTCTTTACGTGTGGGCCCCATGTCAACCTTCTGTCATAGGTAATTCCTAAATAAGTTACTGTGTATGTTTGTGGTATAGGGTGATTGTCAATGTAAACTGAAGACCATGTTGTGACTTGTCTTGGTTAATCTTAATTTTCCATCGTGTACACTATGTCTGTATATTGTCTAGGCTATGTTAGTGTGGCCTGTAAAAGGTTTATGTTTCTCGAAACGATAGCAGTGTTACACTTAGAACAGAAGTGTGGCCAGGATAGAACCTTGAGGGACACCTGAAAATATTAGTTTCATTGTTGAGTTCACTGAACTTTATCGGCCAAAAAAAAGCGGTCATTAAGAAATGATTGTAAAATTAAATAATAGGTGCTTGGGAGAATTGGCTTGAGTTTAAAAAGAAGGCCTTGGTGCCATATTCTATCAAACGCCTGAGTCACATCCAAAAATGCTCCAGAAGCGTATTGTTTTAATTCAAAAGCCATAATTTAATAAAGCTTTACATTTTTTATATTATTTATGTTTTAGGTCCATTATCTTAAAATACGTCATAATTTCCAGCAGCAAAAATGCATACCTACTTAGTGGTACACAGTGCCTTCACTAGTACGCCGGGGGGGGGGGGGAGTACCTCTAATTATGGGTTATAAAATCATGAAAAAAAAAAATTAAAATGAAGGAATGAAGGGTAAGTGAGGGGGCATAGAAAGACAATCTGGACGTACAGTTTTTTTGTATTTCTTTTTACTGACTGCAATAAATAATTATGGCTATTTTTTAATGGAATATTCATGTAATAATTAACTAAAAGAGTTAGTGAATTGAAATGAACAATCAATTGTGGATTGAAAAGAAATTTTTAAATTACCTTGCCTAGGGATTCAGACATGATGTGGGAGTGAAAAACCTTTTTTAATTTTTTTTTTATTGAAGACTTATAAATCTATTTTGGAAGATTATTGATTGACCGTGTGTATAGATGAATGGAATATGGTCCGGGTACAGTAAAAAATACTCAAATGGTAAATGGGTATACTATTTTTATTGAGCCAACGTTTCGACCCACGTTGCAGGACTTCGTCAGGGCTGTTTTGACGGAAGTCTGCACCCGGACCATATTTCATTCATAAATCTATTTTGAAAGTACAATATAGCCAACATCCTATAACAAAAGGAGTGGAATAATTCTTATTTTTTTCCTACTTCATTCATTTTTTTTACGTTAGTAGTTGAAAATGGATCAGACATGTATGATTTACACATTTTTAGACAATGACTCTTTAATATTTTTATTATTAGTAATTAAAATTAAGTATTTCGTCTATTTAATTGAGTCGGTATTTTATAATCCTATCATATTTTGAATTCCGTTTTTCTAAAGGTTATATTTCTAAAAGGTTCTGCGGCTGAGCCCGAATAGAGCTCTTTCAGTAGGACTTTTAATTTCCTGCCTGTGTCCGAGGCTGGAGAGAGAGAGGGATGAGGGAGAGGGAGGAGAGAGAGGGAGGATTTGAGAGGGTTGACAGCTGAGGTGGCATAAACCCACCGTCTCTCCCAACGATTTGTGTTATAGATTTAGTTCTGTGGTTCTTTTCTACAAATGGAAAAAAAATACGTAAAGGCACAATATTAAAAGTTTCTATCTATACTTCCTTCGTCATAGTTTTATTAGTTTAAAAAACTCACATAAATAAACTTTTCGTGTTGTCATCGCCATATTTAGAACAAATTTTTTCATTTGTTGCAATATATATATTTTTCTTTCTCGTCATATAAAAGTGTTGTAGAAAGGCAAGTAACTGTCAGAATGTTTCATTGATCTCGAAAAGGCATTCGATCGTATAATTTCTTATACGATAAGAAACTTTCTTGTGACATTGTTTGTATAGGTTTGTGAGGTCTGTTGATAACAGTGATACTCCGGTCTGGTAACTACTCCACAAAAGTAACTCGTCATAGCATATTCATGAATTTTCTGTTCTTGTGGATGAGCCCTGAACTCAGGTAGAGGAGAACTAAGTCGGTTAGAAGGTAGGAAATAGTTGTAGGGATGAGCCTGACGGACTAGGAATGTGGACAGGGCACAGTACTAGTTACTGGAGTGAACCTGACGGAATAGGAAGTAGAAAGTACGAGTACAATCTGAGAGGCTGGGATCAACCTGTTGGACTAGGAGATACGAGCTAGGAATATAATCTTAGAGGCTGGAATCAACCTGTTGACTAGGAGGTACAAGCAAGAAGTTCAATCATAGAGGCTGGGATCAACCTGTAGAACTAGGAGGTATAAGTTAGGAGTACAATCTTAGAGACTGGGATTAACATGTTGAACTAGGAGGTATGAGGTAGGAGTACAATCTCAGAGGATGGGATCAACCTGTTGAACTAGGAGGTTTTAGGTAGAAGTACAATCTTAGAGGCTGGGATTAACATGTTGAACTAGGAGTTATGAGGTAGGAGTACAATCTTAGAGGCTGGGATTAACATGTTGAACTTGGAGGTATGAGGTAGGAGTACAATCTTAGAGTGCTAGGACTAAATCTCTCCCAGAGAAAATGACCTATAATGTAAACTGTCATTAGACTGCTACCAATTGCGTAGTTTTTCTACAGTCCTGTAACAATCTATTATAACTAAGATCAAATTTACTGAATGTATTATATAATATACAGTTGTAAATTTCAACAAAGATATTTAAAAAAAAAGTTAATTTGGCCATCTTAGAATACCACACCATTATCTTGCCTGATACCAAAGAAGAGGGGACGCGTTCTTGAGGTAAGTCCAGAATCATCTGGGAGTAGAACATCCAGGAAGTCTTTAGTAGAAAAAACCTAAACTGAGAACAGTGAAGATTAGAGGTGACTGTATAAGCAGGAACCTTACAGGGAATAACGAAGGATTTGTTTAATACAAATTATGAAATTTTCAATAGAATAAGATAATTTTCCTTATCAGAGTTTAGTGGGAAAAATTAGAATTTAAAAACAAATTCATAGTGGTTACTTTTTCGGTCCGACGCATTCTTAATGCAGAAATTATTTTGTCGGTTTTAGTGATTTGTGCATAAATAAAAAATGTATATATTGAAAAATAGTTTTAGAATTAAATTTCCTCCAATAATCCGCCATCATGATTTGGACTCTCTCGACCGGTTGAGGAGAAAAGAATGGCTGTCATGATTATTAAATCTAAATCTAGAAATTCCTCACTAATTGCTAACTTTTACAGGAAATTAAATTTTGTAAAAAAAATTTCCTGAGAGGTTCAATTTTGCATACTGTTTGCAGGCAAAAATTATAACATAGAAATAAAATTATTAATGGTAGTTGACGATTTACGCCTTCGTCTTAAAATCTGATTCCCTATCAAAATTCTTTTTTTAACAAAAAGGACCACATTTCTGATAGACTGCATGCCAGTGTTATAAGATGATACACTTGTTCACTAGATTCATGTAATTCATTTTCATGATATGACAGAGAAGTTGTGTCATTTTGTTGAACATTTTCCACAATCATTCAAGATTTTTTTTATTTATATATACTATGGCCTAAAACGGAATGTCTACTATTCCTCAATTAATTAAATGGAACTTAAACCCATAGTTTCCTATTCATTGATTGGTAGACTCGACTCTAATCTACTTGGACAACTAATCGATTGTGTAAGCTCCTCTACTTGGTAGTAAGATGTAAGAGGATCTTAGGATGATGACATTGAATCTTCCAACTTGACTCAATAGACAAACTTCGGGCGAAGGATTGTAACTTCCACTGTCACAATTTTAGAGGCATTCGGATATATACATATA
>NW_027114557.1:731608-744102 GCF_000696795.3 Halyomorpha halys
TCAGGATGGTTAAGGAGCTTGGAATGAAAAGACGCATATCTGTTTTGGGCCAAATCTGCAACGAATGGGATGTTGGGGTCTTTGTGAATGAGTTTATTTGTAACGTAATAAAGAGCATCAAGGATTTTACGTAGGATTTTGGATTGTAACGATTGGATGCGGGAAGAATTTGATGGTTTGGTGGAGCCCCAAAGCTCAAGTCCATATGTCCAAAGTGGTCTGATTATCGTAGTGTATACTAATTGTTTGTAGTGAATGGGAAGTTTAGAGCAGTCTCTTGTCGTTTCAGTCTTGTGTGTGGATCAATTAAATTTAAAAATAAAAGAACTCTTAGTGGATACAATCTAAGGACCCTCCAGTCTATATTGTCAGTTCAGAAAATTTTAACTGCTCAGTATGGACAATTATCCTCTTTCTAGGTTCTTTGACGCTTTCTATTGTAATAATATTATTTTCTCTAATGACGATCACTCTCAATGTGCCCTTATACCTCTGCAGCTATTTCCCTCTATTAATCCCCACTCCCCTATAAACCGTTCTAATATGGATGGAATATATATATAATGTTACTTCTCAAATGAACGATCATAAATTTACTGCAACATTATTAATATATATTTTATTGCTTACTTGATTACTTAAAATAGTAACTGATTTAGTCTGTAATTAAAGTAATTCGAAAGCACTAAATCTTTGGACCTTATACATCCAAAAAAAACCACATCTGTTGAGTATAAAGAACGGTTGTCGCGTTTTCTTTAAAATATTTCAGTACACTTTTTGATGGACAATAATGGTTCCATATCAGAAAGGATAGGCGCCTTGTCTTTCATTTACTGCAATTCAGCCAACAAATTAAATTACATGAATTTTGTCCGAACTCCAGGCGATATTATCAGCCCCCCATTTTAGCCTTTGACTCGAAAGGTAATTATAATATTTTCAGTATCCGGAGGGAGGCAGTTGCTCTAACCCGCTTGACAAATGCTGTCCTCACGCACTCTCACCTGATCAGAAAACTGTCACCTACAACGTGCCAATATCGTCAGTCTAATCTCACGATTAAACATATTTTTAAAGAATGCTCTCACTAATAACCAACAATGATTTTAATAGGACTGACCCCAATTCTATCTGAAGCTGTCACAGATAAGGAAGCTAAAGTTACGTAGGTTTTTAAATTTTTAAAAGTACAACTCCTCCTTTCTAAATTCTTCGATTATAATTCTTTTTTTCTATTTTTATTGAATCATGTGCATGTGTACGTGAGTGAATGTTTGTGAGTGTGTCTTTATAATAATAACATTCCACAGGTGTTGAGAATCATAAAGGTTTATGCCTACAAACAAATCAGAAGCCAAAATTAAATTAAATTAAATTTTACGTTTCAGTGTATACCCCTGTTATTTTTTACTATTTTTTTTTCTTTGTAACTATGCCAAGTGTTGTATCTTTTTTTAGCCCAGATGCAGCCCTGCTACGTGCTATGCGAATAGTACTCCCATATACTATTTGAGTTTTATTTGACCGCTCCCGGACCATATTCCATTCATTAATACACACGGTCAATCAGCAATCTTCCAGCAAATCAAAAACCGGTTTTCACGGTAAAAGTTTTTTTTGATGATAGTACACACAGTGAGTTTTTGCTGATTTCCTCTCACTTCCATATTTGGTTTTATTTTGGATTTTATTTTTAGGAAGTTGATTATATAAATTTTTTAATTGTCGAGGCTAAGAAAACTATTATTATTATGGGTTATTCTTATTCTTTCGGTTTAATTAAATACGAAGGAGAAAACTTGTGAATTATGTCAGTTCTTTTGGACGGCTCAAAGGTTTTCCCCCTCATTATTTTCGCGATTTTAACATTATTGAATCAATTGAATACCATTTCATATTTAAAAAAAAAAATCCAAATAGTTTAAAACTATTTTAATGTCCGACGTTTCGCCCAAAAAAAAAACAAAAAAAAAACTGAGAATATTACAACAATATTGTATATATATATTGTAATATTCTCAGTTTTCTTTTTTTTTATATATCTTCTTAGCCCTAATGAAGCCCTACAAAGTGGGGCGAAACGTCGGACATTAAAATGGTTTTAAACTATTTGTTATTTTTTTGAACGCAAAGAAGAAAAATTTTTTTCATGGTAAAAAAAACTTTAAAAATAAAATGAATTATGGCAGTATAGACCTGAGTAAATTGATTTCCATAAAAATAATATTATTGGTCCTCATTCATAGACACCTCGGTAATGATTCACCCCTTTATCTTTAGATTTGATTGCCCTATCAAGGAAGATATATTGCATTTAGTAATATCAAACCATGAAGCAATAAACCACTCACTGCTTTAGTGGAAATCTAAAGGTCATATTTCCATATCAGCTAAAAATAAAAATCTAACAACTTACTGAGATGAGATACTCGTATATTGTCAGCCAAAGAGCACTTTAAGATGGGATTATTATTACGGTTTTATTCTTCTTCTTCCTTCTCAAAGGAAATTGAAGAATAAAACTGCACAATAAGACAGATCAGGTTTCAAATAATTATTACTTTTTTTTATTACCCGTCCTTTTTTAATATCATATAAACTAACCTTTTATAAACTAAATAATTCGTCTAGAGAAGTAACGTAAAGTAGGGAATGTTTTGTATATTTCTTTAAACATACTGATTTATTGTTAGACTGCTTTATAATTCAATATTTTATTTTATTTTGTCCAATCCGCTGAACAAAATTGAGATTTTTTCGTTTTTGGATCTACAGATCTTTGACCCCCGAACCGGCATACTGTCTCGGGCTACTTCTTTCCAGTTTTATGGCTACAGCTCTTTCACATATTTTTTTATTCTTTCTTCCAGCCTTCCACGTGGTCCCATGCTAACTATAGTGGCATTCATTATTGTGTAGAGGCGTCCTCATAGATTATGAGATATAGTCCCGTCAATCTTAACCTCCTTGATCGGTCTTAGATGATTAATATAAGAGGTACATTTTTTTTTATTTATTTTTTTAACAATCGATTATGCGGTGTATATTCTCATACAAAAAGACACTTCTAACTATGTACAATGTTATAAAAAAAGAATATAAAATAAATAGCTAAAAATAATAATACTTAATAAAAGATAAAAGTGAAGTTAATTACTCAAAAAATGGCTTTTATGAATTAAACAAAATACATGATTGACTTATGATGGAAAAAAAGAGAAAACAATTTTTTTTTTAATATCTTCATTGAAATTTACAACTGTATATTACATAATACATTTAGTAAATATGATCTGAGTTAAAATGGAGTGTCACAGGCGTGTAGAGCAACTACCCATTGGTAGCAATCTAATGCCATTTTACATTATATGGTCTCGTGGCCATCTTCTTTTCAGGCGCCTCGGAGGTTTGTCAGGAATGGAAGAGGATGCAAGGTTAGAAACTAGGGGGTTTGAGTGGTTAGGGAGTCTACAATGGAAGGATTGATATCTGGTTCGGGCTAGATCGGTTACATAGGGAACATTAAGGTCTTTATGTATGATTTTATTTGTGACAAAGTAAGGAGCATTGAGGACTTTACGAAGAATTTAAGATTGTAAGGATTGAATACGAGTGGAATTTGAAGGTTTAGTGGAGCCCCAAAGCTCAACTCCGTATGTCCACATGGCCCTTATTATTGTCATGTAGATCAGTCTTTTGTAATGAGTTGGAAGTTTAGACCGTTTGTCTAGTAAATGCTGTAATAGTCGTAATCGACGTTCAGTTTCCTCTCTTTTCAGTCTTGTGTGAGGATTCCAGTTTACTCCAACTGTAGTCCGAGGTAGCGGATCTGTTGAATAGGGTTAAGGGCAACATTATTGAAGTATACTGTACGGCAGTAAGTAGGTTTACGACGTAGGGTAAAGGTAATTTGATGGTATTTGTTGGAATTTATTTTAATCCTCAATGACTGTGATATTATTAACTGCGAGCACACATGTGTCATCGGCATACGTGGTGAGGATAGTGTTAGGATTGGTTGGAATGTTACAGCTGTATAAAACAATTTCAATTAAATTAAAATAAAATTTTAAAATGACAATTAAAGAACTGGGAAATATAGAACTTATAACAGTATGTTTACTTGTAAGATTCTTTAATTTTGGTGTTGCTTTTTTTCGTGAATATGTCTCGTTTCATTTTTTTTATGCTGTTATTTATTTTTATGAAGTTGTTCTTTTTTTATATTTGTCATATATCTCTACATTTTTATTATGAAAAATAATTTTAAAAAATTTGAGTTGCCTTTGATGAAAACAAAAAAAAAAACTTACAAATTTCGGGCTATACAACAATTCTATCTGTCATAATCTTTAAAGTAAAAAGAAAATAAGACATTGATAATTGTTTGTGAACATGCATAAAATACCATTTCACATTTTGGTGGGCTTTAGAAAGTGAGGGGGAGGTGGTAAGGACTGCATAGTAGTAGTTGTTGTTGTTGTTGTAGCGGGGGCTTTAGGGCGTAAAACCCTGAGGTCATCAACGCCCATGTTTCGTGCTTTATATTCTATTTCAAGATTTGATACTCTTTAAATAATTACGAAAAAAATTTAAATAAATTAAAAGGAGTAATCTTTTGGAATTTTTTAGTACGTATAACAAATTTCCTGGTTTAAATCTTCTTCAAAAGGCCATTCCTTTTTAAGAAAACCAAAACCATTTCCACGTTCTTCTGGTCATCATTCAGAGCATCCGATACACTCGGTCCTACTCCCAATCTACTCAAGTTCGCGGAATAGAAATGACATTCCTCAAATATGTGACTGATCGTAAGTACACTGTTGCAGTATTGATATTTTGGCGGTGGCTGACATGATCAGATATGTATGAGTTAAACTCGTATGAACTATTCTCAATCTGGAAATAGCTACCTCCTCCCTGCGATTGGAACGGTGATTCGATGTGGTCTATAGTTTACTGGTTTCTTTAATAGTCTTTTATTTGCTTGGCGGGCTTTCATTCCACATGGCTTGCTAGATGATATTTCATTTTTTATCGGAAGACTTATGTCAGAATTACCTGTAAGAGCAAGTACTTGTTTAGCTCCAATGTCAGCCAGTTCATTTCCAGAGATCCCCACGTGATACTGCACAGTAGTTCCACGTATCGGAAAGCGGTAAAACTATCGATAGTGGCTATTGAATTGCTTTTCCAAATGTATGTGTACTACGGGGCATATGTGCTTTTTCTGGACTACTATTATTTAGTTTAATTGTCTCCAGTTAAAGAATAAATTTTTCAGTTCCTTTCTTTTTATCATTTTTTTCTTCACACAAGATATTGTTTTAGTCTTTATTATTTATTTAAAAGTTTATTTTCAGGCTGGATATATTGTATTCACAACAATAGTGTTTCATTGACTTTTCATATCATCTTAACTGACATTAAACACCAAAGTAATGACTTCGACGTGTTCACTTTATGTCTGGCTAATTCACCACCAAAAAAAGAAAACTATGACTAATATCTCATGATGAGGTCTCTTACCACCGAAATATCACTGACAAACAGCATAATAGTTTATTGTAAATAATAAATAACCACGGACCAAATGGTATATCATAACCCCTCGGGCATTTTTTTTATCAACAAATGAAATAAAGTGGTTATATGATGTGGTTATATGATGTGGTAAAAATGATTATAAATATATATATATATATAAGAGCTTGCCTTTGATTTCAAATCTTTGTATCACCTACAAAAATCAATTGTAACTCTAATTGTTTTATATTCCGAAGAAAAATCGATTTTAAAACACACAAATGAGGAAGGCACAGAAGATCTTAATTACATTTCGTAAGGTAGATATGTTGTGATAGTTCATTGTTAAGGCGTATACATATTACAGTTAATGCTACTGTTAGTCCACTACCTATATTACACGTACGCATTACTTGTACTATTAACAATCACGCCAGACTCAGTCCGTCAGTAAACTGTCTTGATTGTTAATAATACCAAGATTGTAACTATCAAATAATTATACCATGGTAGTGGCTAACACCTTAGCCACAATAATTAAAAATGTACGATAGTTCACTGTCAAGGTGTATACATGTGATTGTTAAAGTAGCAGTTACTTCACTGAATTTACTTGTACTATTAACGATTTCGCCTAACCCAATGCAACAGTACTATAACTATTAAATAGTTTTACTGTATTTCAAAAAGCTGGTATTTTTTTGTTGTAAGAATCGACAGGACTACTTATTAGTTAAGTATCCGTAACCAAGAAATTGATATCTACAGTTATTGCCTTTTCTAAATAAATAATTATTAATGAATATGATATAGTCCGGGTGCGGTCAAATAAAACTCAAATTGTAAATGGGTTTCCTATTTTAGTTGAGGCAATGTTTCGCCCCATGTTGCAGGCCTTCGTCAGGGCTAAAAAAAGATACAAACACAAGACATAGTTACAAAGACAAAAAAAATTGTGCCAAATAACAGGGGTACACAGTGAAACGTAAAATTTAATAAGAAAAGTTAAAGGTTATAAACAATATATGAAAACGGTAATAGTGACAGAAAGATAAGAGAAGAAATATTAAAGAAAGTACAAATAAAGAGATGAAAAAAAAATATATATATATATATACAAATCAAATGATGAGACATAATGCATACCTGTTTTGACGGCAGTCAAAAACAAAGTGACGGTTGGTATTGGGAGGAGTGGGGATGGCAGTTATGCTGAAATATTATTTTGTTAAAAAGCCATGTGGAATGAAAGTCCGACAAGCAAATCGAATTATGCTAAGAACAATTAAACCATTGATCGCATAAAATAAAATATATATATTTTAAAAAAATATATAAAGTACAAATTAAGAGATGAAAAGGGAAAAGAATAAAATCAAATGAAACTGAATGAGACAGAATTCATACCTGTTTTGACGGAAGTCAAAGTCTGAGTGAACCGTTTGTATTGGGAGGAGTGGGGATGGTAGTATAATACGTCACAAAATAACAAAAATAATTTAAAAGTAAACAATGTAAAAATTATTAAAATTAGGTACGCAACAAATGATATACATAATCGAGGAGGAGAAGAAATATTTACAAAATTATAAAATTAAAATTAAAAATTATTGTCATGGATAGAAAAACAAAGAAGAAATAAAGTTAAAATAATGGGATACAATATATGTAAGTGATTAAGAAATAATAATTTATATCTCATATAAAATAAATAATTTTAAAATACTGATTCTTTTTTTGTGCATAATATAACCACCTACAACCTAGTAAGGATCACGTATAACACGTCTGATATAGGATAAAATTAGGTGACAAGGGAATTGAATTGAATTAGGTTAGAAAAGTGACTCCAAAAATGTACACCTCGGCTCACCGGGGCGCCGCGAAATAAGCAAGGGCACCGCAAAATATTCAATTAAACATTGGGGCAATTTTTTTGGAATTTCAAATCTCAAATGTTTGCGTTAACAATCTTGCATGCTGACAAAATTCCAAGAATTCAGCAACTTTCGAGCATTCAAATCTACATCTTTTGAAACGCAAACACGGCTTCCCCACCCATACTTTAGTCACTAAATAGTAAGAATCTATTTTTAATCTTTCGCTGTTAAATGGGCAATCGTTTTTAAAAAGGAGAATTTACCAATTTTTCATGTCAAAAATTTAGAAAAAAATGTGATGTATTAAGGACGCTGCGGGAAAAAAACGATTATTTAGGGATCCGCTAACCGTAAAAGATTGGGAACCTCAGGGCTAGAACATAAACAATAACTTCAAAAGATAAAACATAGTCTGCAGTCATTATGCAGTGAAGATAAAAAACAATTTGTATATGAGTTTATTTTTAAAGAAATATTTAAATAAACACATTCTAATTTAAATTTCGATCCCTGAAGACTATTTATTGCTATGTATGCTATGGAGATTTAATCGGGATGCCAGGATAAATTATCCAAAAATAAGTTAATTAAGTAATTATATATTGAGTCCTAAAAAACTATTATCATGACTGGATTCTTTTCCAAAGGCTGTTTGTGTGTTTACCAGTTTATCAATTAAATACTTTTATATTTATAAAATATTGTTACCATTAATTATATAGTATAATAAAGAGTGGTATATTGGGTTATATAATAGTATATAAACTACATAAAGAAACTAAGTATTTATTTACAATTTGTTACTATGATTAATACGATTCAAATGATTCAGATAAAGGTTGCCATAAAATATAGATTATTACATTATTACTTATTGGTTAATTTTATACTTATAGCTCCTGATGCCGTGGGATGTGGTGACGTAGGTGTCTTCTAGTTCATAAGGGATGTCCAGGTCTCGTGGCCCTTCGGTCTGGTCGAAGTACGTCTTCTATGCCTGCCTCCTGACTGTAATCCTCACCCGTCTACGCCTTCCTGTTGAGTGTCTCCGTCTGCTCCTGCAATGCCTCTTTTTCCTGGCCTTGTTACCATACTCTTTTTCTCCCACTTCCCTTTTTAGGGCGTTAGCTTATTTTGGAATCTCTTCCCTCATTGCTCATCGATGACCGAAGACTCCCGAGGCCGAGGATGTGTAAAAAAAGTTTGACATGTCCAGGAAGGGCCTTCACCGGGTTAATTTTGATTCTGGTCCCTCGTCACAACCTGTCATTTTGTCTTTTGACACTTAAAGGTTAGCCAATCTAATTCTCTCAGGGGCCTTTGGTAATGTGACAAACTTAATACAGATGTTTTCATATCCGGGGACGCTAAAAGCTTCACAGAAGGATACCCTGACCAGGTATAGGGGCAGATGACGAAACACCTTAATAATACCCAGGATTGTCAAAATTTCAATACATAACATTATTATATTGTCACACCTCTGGCTGTCCGCGAAGTAATGCAATTCTTTATATAATAATCCAATTATTTGAATAATAATAAATTCTCTGTATAATAATGGAATTCTTTGTTGGTTTATCATTAGCGAAACAATGGCAACACTCCTCTGTCACATATGCCATAATTGAAGCTTCTGTAAGCGAGTGATAGAGTTGAGCTCTTCAATTGATGGCTACTGTTTAGTAACAGGCGATACTCGAACCCAGCCTAATTACAGGCTATCACCTCACAGGACCAAAGCGGGATCAGCTCCAGCCATTCGATACTCTGCTTGGCCGATTGTCCTCAGGTGTGAGGGTCTCATTAGCGGGCTGTTACCTGTAAATAATCCCCAAACCTCCAGTCCACTCCAGCCAGCACTCCATTGTTCGATAATTTGCTCTGTTCCAGGTAAGTCCTTTGTCCTTTGTTCCTTCATCCACAATTGATTATTAGAATTAAATAGTTTCGTATGAGGCCTAATCAAAAGTCAAACATTTGTATTTTCCAAGACTAGTTCATATTTTATAGAATTGTCCATAATAAGCAAACTCTCTATCCTGTCATATTACCTGATTTTCACGCAGAGAATTCACTGGTTGTCACACTTTTGACAAGTGTGATTAGAATAAAAACTTATTTTCAAAATATTGAAAGTTTATATATTTGGAGAAAATTGTCGGGGTTGTGGTCATCATTTATTTTATATACATATGACTGACTGACCGTATTATTTCAAATTATGAAGACGATGGTCAGAGATGTTGTTGTTGTTGTTGATTGTTGCTTAAAGGCGTAAAACCCTCTTTTCATCAACGCCTATGGCATGATAAAAGTAAAAAAAAAATAATAAATAAAAAATATAAAAATAAAAAAAAAAAAAGATATATAAAATAAATAAAAATCATTAAAAAAATAATAATCGAAGAGGAGTCATAATTTATAAAGAAGGCGATGTGCTTTTAAAAATACAAACACTTGAGTAATTTCAGCTTCCTCATCTGCGAGAGTTTCGGATAAATTTGGGGTCTGTCCTATCCTGTTTATTGTTGGCAAAGAGTGAGTACACTCTTCAAAAATATCTGGTCATAGGTGTGTTCAAAAGTATACAACTATTTATTTGCCGATATTTGTATCCACATTGTAGAGTTTCATCAGGGCTGTTGAGAGATTTCAAAACAGTCAACAGGAACAGCCCTGATGAACCTCTACACAGTGGGGCGAAACCTAGGCAAACAAATAGTTGTTAACTATTTTTTTCTCTTAACTATATCCCTACCATCTTCTTTATAATTTATATTTATTTTAGCTTATTTTTTTTTACTCACTTATATAACTATATTTTTTTTTTTACTCATTTATATAAATGTCTTGCTCATCGTATTATAAATTTCAGTTTTATTTTATACATTTTATTATGTTATTCTAAATTCTTTTTTATTATCTTATAAACTACTTTCTTGTTATATTAAGCTCATTACTCATTACTTACCTTTTCTTCTGCAATTTTCATTATGTCTATTTCTTCAACAATTTCTGTCTTTCATCAATTTATTTTGTATATTTCTTACTTCTATATTATTATATTTCATCTTCGATTAATATCAGTCAACTGCTATCTACTTCTATTGTTATTAATCAACTTGAGAGATTTCAAAACATTCAACAGGAACAGCCCTGATGAACCTCTACACAGTGGGGCGAAACGTAGGCAAACAAATAGTTGTTAACTATTTTTTCTTATAACCACATCCCTACCATCTTCTTCATAATTTATATTTATTTTAGCTTAATTTTTTTACTCACCTATATAACTGTAATTTTTTTTTTTTACTAATTTATATAAATGTCTTGCTCATCGTATTATAAATTTCATTTTGTCTTTATACATTTTATTATGTTGTTTTAAATTCTTTTTTATTATCTTAGACACTACTTTCTTATTATATTAAGCTCATTACTCATTACTTACCTTTTCTTCTGCAATTTTCATTATGTCTATTTCTTCATCACTTTCTGTCTTTCATCAATTTATTTTGTATATTTCTTACTTCTATATTATTATATTCCATCTTCTATTAATATCAATCAACTGCTATCTACTTCTAATGTTATTAATCAACTAATTTCTATGTTACTCATTGTTAGGTATTATTTTGTTCGTTGTGTTTGTTTATTATTTTCCTTTATTTTCATGTTTCTCTAAGTGATGGTTGAATTCTCATTATTGTTTTTTAGCCCTGACCAGAGCCTGAAATTTAGGTTGAAACTTCGGCACAAATAAATACGTTTTTCTTTATTTGCTGACCGTACCCCGACAAAACAGCGACACCGCCCCCCCCCCTCCTCCATCTAAACCATAGCGATAATAGGTTAGTTACTCGAGGTAACCTCCCCTGCCATTCAGAAATGACCAGGAATGGGTTAATATCAAAAATAAATTTTAAAATTACCTAAAACTAGGAACCGGTATGGATAAATACACTAATGATTGTATTAACTTTTCAATCTACTACGATCTAATTCCACGATTATCAATCAATTTAATTTTTATTTATTTATTTTTTTACTATTCAATTATCAGTTATCAATTTTTTATCATTTATGATTCAATTCAATATTTTGTATAGTTCCAAATTAGTTTGTTTACTATTCCTTTTCAATTTTATGTTTCTCTAAATGTTGTTGTTATCTCTTTTGTTCTATAGCCCTGATGAAGATCTGAAACTCAGGTCGAAATGTCGGCATAAAATAAATAAATATGTTTTTGTTTATTTATCTTGTTTTTTGCTGACCACACCCCCCCCCCGACAAACTTCTCCAATAGGTATTAAGTTTTAAAGTAAAATATTTAACCACAATACTCAAATTGGAATAAGATAATTAACCGCATGAAGTAGATTTCGGGAAGCTAGTCCGGGCGTTCAAAAAATAGGTACAAAATATTTAAAAAAAAAAAATGTTTAATGGTAAACAATGTTTCGCCCAGCTTTGCGGGCCTTCGTCAGGACTGAAGAGAGAAGAAAAATATCAGGGTAGTGACATTATAAAGGTAGAACAATGAAAACAAGTGATATATCGTCGACCCATTGTGTATTTCATCACCACGCCAAGTCCTGCAAAGTGTGGGGAAACGTGGTTACTTTATTTTTTTACTATTTTGTACCTTTATAGACCACAACTCGGACTATATTCGTACCAACTCAATTCTCACAGTTTGAAATAGGTTGCCTGATTTCCAACCTGATTTTTCTGATCCGGTGAGAGTGCGTGAGGACAGAATTATTCAAGCGGGTTAGAGCAACTTCCTCCCTGCGGATATTGCGGTCTATGGTTTCAATACTCTCTTTATTTCTTGCCATCTTTCCGATATTTTTATTTTAAGAGGTCTTCAGAGTTCTGATGGGGTACGAACAGCGGTACCTCGGCCAGGGAGTTTGTTTGTTTGTTTGGTTGTTTAGTGGCGCCAAACTTCATTGGTCATCAACGCCATTTATATTTTACTTAATTTTGCTAATATTCGTTAAATTTTATTTATTTTCAATTTTGTTTTTTTTTATTTTTATTTATTTATTTTTTTTTATTTTTTATTATTTTTTTTTT
>NW_027114557.1:750582-753142 GCF_000696795.3 Halyomorpha halys
CTAAATATGTATATATACTAATTTAGATTAATTAAATGGTGATTCTAGTTATTAATAGTAATACATGCATCAAGTATATAAAGAAAATAGAAATTATAAAAGTAAATAAATAAGAAGGCTTAGCTGTTGATGACAGTCCTGAGCCGAGATGTGGCAAACAATAGGTCTATTGTTTATCGTCAAAGGGAGACCGCGATCCTCACTGTACGAAGTCTAGAAGACAACTGCTGTCGGCCAGGGAGTGTGAGTACTTTGTCTGCTCGTCGCCAGCAACGTCATTTTGGCTTCCAATAATTACGCAATTTATGGAATTACCTTTATATAAAAGTTTTAAGAGGAAAGAATCTTAAGAGTATCTGAAGATTATCTTATGATGGGTGGATGTTCTGGGTACATGTTTCTCAAACATTTTAGAGAGCTCAATGAATCTGAAATTATTACAATTACCTTTCGAGTCAAAGGATAAAATGGGGGGGGGGGGCTGATAATATCGCCTGGAGTTCCGCAGTATATACTGAACATAGTTTATGTAATCTAATTAGTTGGTTGAATCGCAGTTAACGAAAGACAGGACTAAGCTTTCTAATTTGGAACCATCATTGCCCATCAAAAAATTATTACCGCAAATTTTGATCTATCCTTAGTTATATATTTATCGTTTATACTTGCCCACACTCACCGGAGAAGGGGATGAGTTAAAGGAAAATAATAATAAAAAAAGATAAGTATAATCGCAAGAAGGGAAAAAATACAAAACAATAAAGAATAAATTGCTCTTTAGGCGCCACGTTTTTTTTTCCTTGGAAATAACGAAAACCCCGAAACAATATGCCCACTATATACCCTTATATAAATAATAATCGAATTATAACCACTGGCGAATACCTTTACATGTAGATAACAGAAAACCTAGGGGTGTTACCTTCTATCTGTTGAATCATCGAAATATTAAGTAAACACAACAAAAAAAAATGTAAAATTAACAAGTTGAAAGTAGTGTTTTTATTTCACCATGGCGACCGTAACACCATATAAATGGGGCAACGTTAGCAGCGTGGCAACGCGCCTTTCTGCCAACCCAAAGGTTGTGAGTTAGAGCCTCGGGCCCACCCGGGTTTTTTCAAGCATGAAATTATACAAAACTCACATACAGTCTCCCCCGGGCATTTGTGAGGCCCGTTAGCCAGAGGGTGGCACTCACAAAAAATAGGTGTGGGAGTGACGAACCCACCCTATGAAAAAAAAACATGTCAGGAAACGCGCGAGGCCTTAGACCTCCAGAGTCTGTCGTGCCAATAATAATAATAATTACTATAAATATAATTATTTTTATTTTAAGTAGTTAAAAGAAATTAAAACCACAGGCTCACCGTCGATTTGTTTTTCATATTCTGCTTCACTGCTAAATCCCTTTAATTGAAATAAAAAGGTTTCTTTATTCCCAGCAGAGAAAATTTTGTTCAGAGAGTTCTTAGAGGATCCTAGATAAGGAAGGTCCTTTCTTCTGGTGGAATTTGTAAAAAGGGACAATGTGGCCTGCCTTCCATGTTCTTCCTTCTTGTGCAACTTCCGTTTTACTCAAGAGCTCTAGAATTTTTTTTTTTTTTTTTTATAACTTTTCTTTTTCTCTCTTTTTAAAAATTATTATTTTTATCTATTTATTTTATTTGTAAATATATATTTTATAATTCATCGCTATTATTCACAATCATTCAATATTTACAGCGTTGTATATTGAAGGGATGTCTTTTGCAAAAGACTAACCCCCCCCATTATCAATTGTTAAACAAAAAAAATCTGTTGTAGTAACCATGAAAGGCCCACTAGGCCGATCTGTTATTAAATAAAATGTATATAAATATATACCATTATTTTGATTATAATTTCTAGACAATATTCAATACTTAAAAAGTTTAATTACACGAAAAAACTGAAATATAGATTAGACAAATAAAAATAAATTGATACGAGCTGTGTCCCTTGATCTAATAGTAACTAATTAGTCAGTTAAAGTAAACTAACTGGCACCAAACTCTACAGCTACATTTTAAACTGTACTGTTACATTTTAATTTTTACAGTTACATTATAAACTCTACAGTTACATTATAAACTCTACAGATAAATTTTAAACTCATCAGAAAACCCAACAATTATATTTCAAACTCTACAGTTACAGTGTAAACTCTACAGTTAGAGCTTGAATGATATGACGTAACAACTATTGGTTGAAAAAAAAGATCTGTCATACAAATAGTTCAGTATAGCTTTACTCACCATTTTTACTGGTCAAGTAGTTAAGTATTCCTTATATCCTAATGTTTAAAAATAAATTTTATTTTTATTTATATCTTTTAATTAATTTCGTTTGTTATTTCAAATAAAATTACGGGCGAACCCGATTTTTAAGTATGTGTGAAGAAAAAATATAGTTAATTGTATTTATTCGAAATCATAAAAATCAAAAATCGCTATATACATAAAAAACCGAAAAAGTTATTAAGAAAAGTCATATTTGTTTTAGCCTGTCTTATAACTCTTAACAACGAGTTTTCAAAAAA
>NW_027114557.1:753247-756417 GCF_000696795.3 Halyomorpha halys
TATATATTTTATCTAGTCAATTTTTTAACGTCAATTGGCATAAACCTGCGTGCTGTGGGTAGACTATTGAAACAATTCTGACCGAATGACGTTGCTACGTAAACTAGATAAAATATTATTTTTTTTATGAAAATTCTTATATGTACGGTTCAAGATTTGGTAAAAATTTATCTGACTTGATTTTTCCTAAACAAATTTTTTTTGATTTCCTTCTTTTGGTTTTTGTAATATTTTGTAATATACCCTTAAGCTCAGATAATTCAATAGATAAACTTTTATTTTTATTCTACAAAAAAAAAATCGATTGATATTTTTTTTTTCTGTTGGCTCTGCCTATTTTGGGCTACATCTTTCATGTTTTATGCATACAGCTCTTTTGTATCTTTGTTGACTCTGTCTGTCCATCTGGTTTTTGGACTTCCGCGTGGTCTCTTGCCTCGTATTATTGCATTCATTGTTGTGTAGAGGCGTCCTGATTGCTTGCTTCGAGCCACATGTCCCGTCCATCTTAACCTCCTTGCCTTCATATCGTTACATATTGACTGACCAGTCTCTTCAAGCAGTTGATTGTTAGTTCGTCTCCTCCATGTACTAAGACTCTGATCGAAGATCGCTCCTGTAATTTTACGAAGGACTTTTTGTCCAAACCTCTCCATTCTGCTTTCTAGGGTACCTGTTAGAGGCCAGGCCTCGCAGCTGTATACGAGAGCTAGTATGACAAACGATAACATAACAGATGTTTAAAATTATTTTAAAAAAAAATTTCTCGGCACCTCGGGTGCATTAGTAAGGAGCCTGGAACACATGTCAAATATTTTTCGATATCACCAAAAATAAATTTCATTGAAATCAGTGATCCCACGTATGTACGTAAGTAGACTTCCCTTCTATTTTTTATTTATTTGTTTTCATGCCCTCCTTTATTTAATACATAGATATAACAGGGAAATGGCAGCTGTGAAATTTCCCTTGTATTCATGCTAGGAACATAACTAACACCAGTGCCTTTTTAGCTTATTATAGTAAGTTTAATTTTTTTTTTTTTTTTTTTTTGCAAAGCCCCTATTTGAAATAAAGTTTTGTGTTTAACAGAGGTAGTGTAGTGGAGTTTTTTTTTAAAGTGAATGAATGTACAAATAACAAGTTTAGATCCAATTCTAATTCCCGTAGATTTTACACAAATAATTTGGACAAGTATTATTCTGTTTGGGCACATATCGAGTTTTCATTACATAAGATTTAAAAAAAAAAAAATTAACAAAGTATTTCAGTCTTGGGTAATAACTTTATAAGACTGTAAAATTTAGACATCCTGGCGGGAAATATGATTCTTCCTAACGATAGAGTTATCTTTCTAATAAAAAGGCTATAAAGCCACGGGCGCCGTTAGGGAAATTAATGAAGGGGATGCAGAAGGCTCGGTTTTACAAGGCCTTAGTAGGTTTGGTTTAAAAAATATGGGAGGAAGGGGGGAGGGGGGAGGTGGAACCGAAAGAGTCTCGTTACGGAATCCTTGATCATGGAAATGAGGGAGATATCGAATTTTTATCTTGTAGGAAGGAGGGAAGGTGGATTCAAATGATAAAAAAAATCCTTTGTTTTGAGGGGCAGGATATGTGTATATATATAATGAGTAAACTTTTTAATGATTGAACGCACCGAATACGTACCTAATTACATTAGTTGACCATATGAAGTAGATTGTAAGAATATAGTTGAAGCTACAAAATAGTAGAAAAACTATATTAAATGTTAATCATTCAAAACTTTTTATTGTTAATGTTAATTAAATATTTGTTTCTTGTTGTTGACTATCCTTATCCAATATTCTCAATACCATTTGTACGCTGATGATTTCCAAATTTACCTTTCCTCCTCACCTTCTGACCTATTAGTTGTCACGGAGAAGCTTCAAGAAGACTTGAATTGAATTAGTCACTGGGCTCAGGAAAACATGCTTAAGTTGAATGCAGCAAAGATTATGGCAATTGTAATAGAATCCAATCACCTCCTGAAAACTATTCCTCATTTTCCGACCTAATTTCTAAAAACAAGAAATCAATACAATTTCATCCATACGTTAAAACCTTGGTGTCACCATAGACCAAACTCTCTCCTGGAAAAACCACGAATATTTCCCGCCGTACCTTCTCCACCCTAAAGAGTTTTAATTACCCTCGTCACCTATTTTCTTTTGAGACCCGCAGGCTCCTGGTTACTTCCTTAATATTCCCTCACTTTGATTATTGCTGTGTGGTTTACGAGGGTGTCTCTGGGGGGTCTTAAAGAAAAAATAAAACGGATAATTAATTGTTTTATACGATTCATCTTTGGGATCTCCGGGGACACCTCTTTCACCCGTTTTTGAGTTGAAGTGGCCTTATCGTAAATATTATCTTGCTTCCTTCCTCTATCAAGTTATCCAATCCCACCGTACATCGTACATCTCTGATATCCTTCAATTTAAATCCTCAGTGCATTCCCACAATACGCGCTCACGGCGTTCAGACTTATATGTAACTGCCCATCGAAGGTAGGTCTTTTCTTATCCGTTCCTCTTCCCTATATAATTCTATTCTCTCCTTTATTCGTAGTTCTAATTACCTTCCAATCTTCAAATCACGTATTTTCGACTACCTTCAGTCTACCCAATTCCGGAAAAATAACATTTGAAAGTATCAAATAAGATTTATATATTCTCTGTATTTTATATTTCAGAATTTCGTTCTTACTTGCACAGATGTATATTAGCCGAAATTGTACCTTTTCATTTATTATTTTTAGTTTAATTGTATTTGATTTTGCTTTTCTTTTTTATTTATTATCATTACTACCAGAAATGTTAGTTATTTTATGTTTTATGATATGGTATATAGTTTTATTTTATTTATTATATTCTTATTTTATATATTCTGTTAAGTATTGTTGTTCATTTTTATCTTATCCAATTCATTATATTTTATGACGTTTTATAATTTCATTTTTATTTTGTATTATAATCTAAAGCTCTAAAGCCTAATTTTAACGCCTGTATATAATTCTAAGGGATAAATAACTTAATATTATTATAATAATAATATTAACAAATATTATTTCCTTTTTTCCGACTCCCACATATCTCTTCCTCCTTATTCCTCATTTATATTTCCGCAAAATCTTTCACCAGATTG
>NW_027114557.1:756973-760715 GCF_000696795.3 Halyomorpha halys
GAGTTTATTATGGAAGGAATAATATCGGGTTCGGGCTAGATCGGTTACATAAGGAACATTTAGGTCTTTATGGATGGTTTTATTAGTAACAAAATAAGGAGCAATGAGGATTTTACGAAGGATTTTGGATTGTAAAGATTGGATACGAGAGAAATTCGAAGTTTTAGTGGAGCCCCAAAGCTTAACTCCCTATGTCCAGATGGGCCTTATTATTGTCATGTGGATCAGTCTTTTGTAATGAGTTGGAAGTTTAGATCGTTTGTCTAAAATGCTGTAATAGTCGGAATCTGCGTGCAGTTTCTTGTCTTTTCAATCTTGTGTGAGGATTCCAGGTTAGTCGTTTGTCAAGATGTAGTCCAATATAACGAATCTGTTCTACAGGGGTAAGAGCCACATTATTAAAGTATACTGTAGGGCAGTCGAGGGTCATGATAAAAAAAAAGAAATAACCTTCCATCTTTCCACTCTGGTCAGTATAGAGTAGACACCTACAGGATAACCCCATCTATCCTATATTTCAGAAGTGGTCAAGAAGGAAGCAAATAAAATGGAAAAAATGCTACTATTAAATTAATATTATTACATTGGAATTATCTAAATACTGTTATATCTTTATCACTATTGTATAATATATCACGTACTACTATAATATTTTTGTAATATTTATTAGTTAAAAGTTAGTAAAAAACATTTTATCATATATAATGGATAACATAGCCCATATTATTTGTAACTAAATTTTTAAAACTTATTTTGCTCGTTTCATTTGTTATGAGAGACGTAACTAACATAATGATAACTGTTCCCCAATCCAAAGATTTATTTTTGTGATAATTAACGCGTTAGATTATAATTATTAAAATAATTCATTTGAAGTAAAATCATAACATTATTAACCTAGATAACAATGCTCCCAATTCTTCTAATTCGGGTTGGGGAAATTTTGAGAAGACGATATAGGATATCCAAGTTGTCACTGGTACCATTAGCGGTTGTCAGAACCATTTCTTGTTAGCATCAAATGCATAGTGGAATTAGTTAATTCAAAGCACCATTTCAACGGGGTGAGATGTGAAGGGAATTAATTACCTACAATTAATAACAGGATAATGTCCGCTTAGAAGAGGATAATCCCTAGACTAAAAACGGACTATCCTTGGTCCTGCAGGACACTACGACACAGCCCTGAGGGCTTAGCCAAGCTCTATGGCCACCGTAGCTTTTACTGCTCCGGTGTCCTTTAAGCCAAGGACTTGCAATGGTCATAATAATTAGCAGTAGGTAAAAAACAGGTAACTAGTGACCTGGCATAGCTTAATGTACAATGAGCTGACTTCATTATCTGGCCTAAGGCAGTCATTCGGAAACTAGAGGCAAGAGGATCATAGTGAAACCTTTTTTAAAACCTTTAATTATTATTTGTAATATATATATATATATTCTTAGGAAATTTTATATAGGAACATACTAAATTTTTTTTCTTTAAAATGACATCTTGTTAAATAAAATGAATTTTATACAATTTTTGCCACAAAACAATGTATATTTCTTAATAAGACCACAGTTATCCTCCGAGATATTAAAACATCATAAGAAATCTTATAAATTTATTAATAAGCAATTCTTAGCTTATGTCTAGTTACCTATTTTGACAATACTTTATATTAAATTAAAAATTAAAACTTTTAATCACAGTTAATAATCTTCACTGTTATAATTTATCATAACAATATTTTAACCTTCTTCAAACTCAGGTCAAGCATTTAATTCAACTATATTTTGGTTAATTATAATTATTACCATTAATTTTATCCGGTATTTTTCTTAAATTAATATTAATTAAAATCTCCCTAAAGCCTTCAATTATTATAAAAAATATACATACATTGCAAATTTCATACTGAAACATATTAAATTTACTTTTTTTTATTTAAAAGTTATCTCGTGTTATATTTTGTCATTCTACTTTTCGAGTAAAAAATCAAATATGGGTAAAAATAGTACATCATGTTTTCATGTACTTAATTGAATTATTTTAATTAGAATTGTTTCCTTGCATATAAAATGTCCGTTTTTATTATTTCAGCAATTCAATTAGTTCAAATTCAATAAATTAAGTTTGTTGTTTAGTACGTTAATGTTTACAGATAATGAACTATTATTAGTATTTTTTTTACAATATTGACTATCATTCAAATTGATTGCACATTGTTTATTATGACCGTGGAGGCGATTTTCGCGTATTTTTTTTTTCTTACAGCAACAAGTGTATCGTCAGATTCTCGACACTTAAAGACCATTGATAAATTAAAAAAAGGTAGATCTATGCGCCCATATATACTCGAGCATATATATAGCTATATATATAGAGCATATATATAGAGGTAGCAGCTGAATTGTTAGTGTCTCATAACTCATAGCTGCTCAGCGTTGTTGGAAAAAAAACAAGACTTTTCTCGAAAGTATACACCCGAGTGATAAAAAGTAGATGTTATATAACAAGATTCGGTCATTACGATAATTACAGATTCACTAAGCTCGATAAAAGCTTTAGATTCTATGTATCCAGAACATCCGAGAATTCCCTCCATCCATTTGCACTTAAAAACTCTACACAACATGGGTATTTCAGTAACATTTCTATGGGTTCCAAGCCATGTAGGAATCGCAGGGAATGAACTGGCCGATCACGCTGCAAGAGAAGCACTCGCGCTTCCGGGACGGGTTAAAGCAATTTTAACTCCGTCAGAGATATGCAGGCCTCTTGTAAAGGAAGTCAAAGATAAATGGCAATCTATGTGGAACGAAAGCCCAATGAGCAAATTAAAAATTATTATAAAGGATGTCAAGCCCTGGGGTACCTTCAGTCGCAAATGCCGTAGAGAGGAAGTTGTACTGACTAGGCTGAGAATAGGCCACACGAGGCTCACCCACTCCTATCTTATATCAAAAGAAACGCCTCCGAACTGCCAGTATTGCAATAACAATTTAACAATAAGCCATGTTTTCCAACGATGCCCATATTTACACCACACCTCAAGAGCTTGGGACTAAGCCAAGATATCTCAAAAACCATGATAAGGCAATAGAATTGGTGTTTCGGTTTTTGAAATCTGAAACAGAAGACACCTACGGCACTACATCCCACATATAACTTGATCGGAAGAAAAAAAAAATAAATAAAATAATCAAATCAAGAAATAAATAACCTTAACGAATATTAGCAAAATTAAATAAAATATAATGGCGTTTATGACCAATGATTTGGCGCCACTACACAACCAAACAAACAAGAGTCGGTCAGATCACTGGTTAAATATCGACGAAAGGCTAAGACACATGCCATAACCGAAGTCGTTTCCATAAAAAGATTGGTTTCTGTGTGGTGGTCAATATCAAGAATAATTTATTTCTCCTTTTTATCTAGAGGTGTAACCATCACTATAACTGTAGTATGATGTGGATATCATCATACTGCAGCTATAGTGATATAATATATTAAGAACTTGTCGAAAAACAATTTGCATTAGTCCACTCTTACACGACAAACCAAACCTCACTCTTAACGACAGACCAGCATTGTTACGAAGTCCTTCTATGATGATTCTCAGATCAAACAACGCATATTCTGAATTCATTTTTTCACACACTAATGCCTGTTGAACAGATTCGATACTTAGGACTCCATCTTGACAAGAGACTTACTTGGAATTCACACACAAGACTGAAACGACAAGAAACT
>NW_027114557.1:761275-765828 GCF_000696795.3 Halyomorpha halys
TTTCAATTAATTATCCATCCCATTTAGCTGTAACAAACGATTGATAAATATAAAATATGAAAGAACTCGATGATTATTAAAAAGATAAAATAAATAAAAATAAATTAATCTCCTACAAAAAAAAAATTATATGGTGGAGTCTTGAACTCACGATATTTTTTCATTGAAGTCCTTGTCGAGCTGTGCGTCTCGTGTTCATTAAGTAATTATATTAAAATGTCCCTCCCCCCACAGTGAGCTGAGCACTTACTGAAGGATCTTCGACGAACTCAAAACGGGGGGGGGGACTTGGTCCCCAGAACTCACTATGACGTCTTGGTCCCTGACTCACTGTATGGTATTAAGCCGCAGTACTCGCACTGTGTGCGGACTTAATTCCTAAACGGTATTCAATAGATACATATTGCTATGTATTGACCTTTTGACAATCCTGGGTATTATTAAGGTGTTTCATCATCTGCCCCTATACCTGGTCAGGGTATCCTTCTGCGAAGCTATTAGGGCGTCCCCGGATATGAAAACATCTGTGTTAAGTTTGTTCCCTGAGAAAATTAGATTGGCTAACCTTTAAGTGTCAAAACACAAAATGACAGGTCGTGATGAGGAACCAGAATGAAATTAACTAGGTGCAGGCCCTTCCAGGACATGTCAAACTTTTTCACCCATTATCGGCCCTGAGGAGGGGGACGCCTACCTCGGGGGCCTTCGGTCACCGATAGCCAATGAGATAGGAGATTAAAAAATAAGGTAACGCCCCAAAAGGGAAGTGGGAAAAAAAGTACAAGAAATCTAGATCAGAAAAGCACATACTCAACAGGAAGGCTTATACGGGTGAGGACCACAGTCAGGAGGCAGGCTTAGAAGATGCACTTCGACCAGACGAAGTCGGGAGAAGGGCCACGAGACCTGGACAGCCCTTATGAAACAGAAGACACCTACGGCACTACATCCCACGGCATTAGCAGTTATAAGTAATCATGTAATAATCTATATTTTATGGCAACCTTTATTTGCCTCAGGAGTCTTCGGACATCGATAACCAATCAGAGAAGAGATTTACAAAATAAGGTAACGCCCCAAAGGGAAGTGGGAGAAAAAGACAGAGGAAATTGAGAAGACCAGACGGACACACTCAACAGGAAGGCTTAGACGGGGGAGGACCACAGTCAGGAGACAACTTAGAGGATGCACTTCGACCAGACGAAGTCGTGAAAAGGGCCACCAGACCTGGACATCCCTTATGAAACAGAAGACACCTACGGCACTACATCCCACGGCATTAGCAGCTATAAGTATAAATTAACTAATAAGTAATCATGTAATAATTTATATTTTATGGCAACCTTTATCTGAATCATTTTAATTATAGTAAAAAGTTGTAGATAAATAGTAATCTCTTTATGTATCTACCACTCTTTATTATACTATATAATTAATGGTAACAACATTTTATAAATATAAAGGTATTTAATTGGTAAACTGGTAAACACACAAACAGCCTTTGGAAAGGAATCCAATTATAATAATAGCTAAAAAACTATCAATTTATAATCAATTAATTAACTTATTTTGGATACTTGCCTTCAGCGATTATCTTGGCATCCCAAGTAAATCTCCATAGCATACATAGCAATATAAACAACATTTATTGTGTGTATTGGCACGTAAATATATTTGTGTATATATTTACGTATATGCCTACGTATAAAGAATAAGATTCGAATTTGAAATTATGCCGTCTCATTACCATTCAGAAAAGTTCTAATTCAATAATTTACTTGATACATTTTGCAAAATAATTTCTTATAAGCACAAATTTAGAGTTTAAAGAAACAAAAAGGTTCGAATAAAAAAAAAAAAAAAAGAAAAAACTTCACCTTAAGAAAATTAAATAATACAAAGTATTCTTATTTGTTCTTTCACAAATACTTGTTGATTTAAATATTAATTCGTGACTGAAAATTGTCGGGAACGGTATTAAATAAATTGTCTCTTTCTTTAAGAAAAAAGAAATTTACCATAGATCACATATTAAATGTTATATATTAAATATAGCGATCATCGCCATTCCATATGTTGTGACATCGTACTGGAAAGAGGAAAGTTTGGTAATAAATATCAAATAACTGCGAAATTGCGGGATGCGAGAAGATTTACAGCAGTTTCCAACTTCATTCATCGTCCTGCCGGAACTTGGTAGCTGAGGCATATTTAAATGTGTCGTTGTAAATATGTTTAGTCATGGGTATGATGAAATATGAGTATATTTGTATTATTACATGCACTCGCAGCCTTTGGAATATGCAAAGAAAAATACTTTCGTAAATTATTTATTTTTATTTTAATAGCCAATTTGTCGGTGATAATTGTTCTACATTGCCTTGCAAGAGTATTAATTAAATTATAATTCTAATCAATTTATTCTTTATTATTTATAGATACTCCACTAACGCCTGTTGAACAGATTCGATACTTAAGACTCCATTTTGACAAGAGACTTACTTGGAATCCACACACAAGACTGAAACGACAAGAAACTGCTCTTAGATTCCGATTGCTACAACACTTACTTGAAAAACGCTCTAAACTTCCCATTCTCTACAAAAAATTAGTATACACTACGATAATCAGACCAATTTGGAAATATGGAATTTTTTTTTTTTTTTTTTTTTTCGGCCAAGACTCCCATTGGAGTCCTATACTGCCTAACCATGGTTGGGGGTCAAAGTTCTTTATTTTGTGGGACCACCACGCGATGAAAAAAGTCGACGTCCCAGGCCGGATTCGAACCGGCACCGCCAATAAACATCAAATTGGTAAGACTGTGTCTTGGGCGGCCCCATATGGAATTGAGCTCTGGGGCTCCACCAAACCATCAAATTCTTCCCGCATCCAATCGTTCCAATCCAAAATCCTACGTAAAATTCTTGAGGCTCCTTATTACGTTACAAATAAACTCACTCACAAAGACCTTAACATCCTATTCGTTGCAGATTTGGTCCAAAACAGATATGCGTCTTTTTATTCCAAACTCCTTAACCATCCTAACCCATTAATTCTTAATCTTTCATCCTTAATAATCCCTGATAATCCTCCGAGGTGTCTGAAAAGAAGATGGTCACGGGACCTTCTAATTTAAATTAATGTTTGAAGTACCACCAATGGGTGGTTCCTTCCAAAGATTTTCAAGTGTATATGAAACATGCAATATATTTACTTATTGTATTATTTTTTACAGTTGTAAATTATATTATAAATAGTATATAAAAAAAAATATTTATAGGAAGACGATAGATTTTTTTTTCGATAGGTCTTTGGCCGCCCAAACTAGCCTTTTGCACGCCTGCATGAAGCTCTTTCGTATTTTTGTTTATTCTGTCTGTCCATCTGGTTTTTAGCCTCCCACCTTGCCTACTATACTGGCAGTCATTGTTGTGCAGAGGCATCTTAATGGATTGGTACGAGCCATATGTTCCGCCCAACTTAACCTCCTTGCCTTCATACAACAAGAGCCCAAGAGGGAGAGAAAAAAGGAGTTGTTTTTCTATTACTTCAAAAAAATAGAACATTAAACTAGTTTTAATTTGAGTGCTAATAGTCATCTGTACGTCGAATGATTTTGGAGATATATATTTCTCAAAATAAATTCATTTACTTCTGATCTTTCAGTACACTTTTTTTATGAAATGTTGCTTTTCAAAAAATGTATCTCGGTAACTATTGAATGTAAATAGCTCTCTTAGGGCTCATATTTGAGCAAATAAACTCTACTTTAAATGATGTTCACTTAAATTTTATTGTCTTGTTGGTAATTTTAAAGATATAGAGCTCCAAATAATTTTTTTTTTTTTATCGTTTTGAAACCACCACCATTTTATATTCCCCTACCCTACCTATACTTGGCAGACTCATCAATTTCGACTAGAAAATACTATTACATAATTATCATTAAAGTAATCAAAAATTGGGGTGGCATAACTGCCTTTTATGATTACTACTTATGGCTCTTGTACTATCATATCATGAGATATTGACTGGCCGATCTCTGTAGACAGTTCACTGTTAGTTCTTCTCCATGTGTTATCCTAGGTTGTTAGGTTATAGGTTGTTATTCCAGGTTGTTAGGTTCTAGGTTGTTATCCCAGATCGCACCTATAATTGTACGGAGAATACTTCTGATACTTCCCCTTCTCTTCATAAAATGTTTTTTCCAGTTTTTTTTTTTTTTTTAAATATACCTTTAGAGGTACTTTGGGTCAAAATTATCAAGACTTGAAGACTTGACAAAAAGTTGAATCTATAAAAAAAAAAAAAATATTCCAAATCGAGCTTTCGATGGAATATACATTCTCGAAAAATGTTCTTTGTGAACAAACTAGCTCAAAAACAAAGTTCGTATGAGATTGAATTTACATCTATAGTACAAGTGTATGTACACACGTGATGTTACAAATTTATGGTAAAATCTTTTCTTTTTTTTTTATTGAAGAATATTGATACAGTTTGACACAAATTAAGGTAATTAGGTATCGTTTTTCAAATACACATTAATT
>NW_027114557.1:765878-774123 GCF_000696795.3 Halyomorpha halys
CTACATCCCACATATAACTTGATCGGAAGAAAAAAAAAATAAATAAAATAATCAAATCAAGAAATAAATAACCTTAACGAATATTAGCAAAATTAAATAAATTATAATTGGTCTTGATGACCAATGAAGTTTGGCGCCACTAAACAAAGGATTGCTATTTTTGTTTCTTCAATAAAACAATTCTTAAATTTAAAAAGAAAGTTTTTTAAATTAAGAGAAAAAATTAAATTAACAATGATAATAATTAAGAAACATATATACAAAAACATGAATCTTAAGTAAAATCTATCTACTGAAAGTATTTTAAATAATCGATTTAGAATCCTCACACAAGACTGAAACGACAAAATCTGCACATCAATTTCGACTATTATATCATTTACTGGACAAACGGTCTTACCTTCCAATTCACTACATGTCTATAATAAGACCAATCTGGACATACGGAGTTGAGCTTTGGAGCTCTACTAAAAATTCAAATTCCTATCGTATCCAATCCTTACAATCCAAAATCCTCCATGCTCTTTACTTTGTCACAAATAAAATGATCCATATTCCATATGTAACCGATCTAGCCCGAACCAGATATCATTCCTTCCATTATAATCTCCTTAACTACCCAAACCCACTTGTTTCTAACCTTACTTCTTCATCCATTCCTGACAATCCTCCGAGACGCCAGAAAAGGAGCTAATGTAAAACGTCATTAGAGTGCTACAAATGGGTACTTTATCTATACGCCTGTATCACTCCATTTTGATCTCATATCAAATTGACTTAATGTGTTTGTATGTAAATATAGTTGTAAACAGCAATAAATAAATAAAATAATCGATTATATATATTTTTTCGATTTTTCCCAAATCAGCTCAGACCATTTTAATTAGACTCGGAATAGCAATGTACGATCTAGAGATATTTAATATTAGCTAGGACTTATTCTTGTTGAATTTTTTTTAAGACTTAAATGTAGAATATTTGAAAATATCTACGAGTAAAGTATCTATAATTTTGTTTATTTGAAATAAATAATAATACATCATTGTTTGCGATAGTAAAAATCGATAAACATGAAGTATAAAAAAATTAATAGTTTTAGCCTTAATTTCAGATTCGCATGACTTTCCTTTTTTGTTCTAGTCTGATCATATACACCTGCACACACTGACTGGTCGGAAAGAATTTATTTGGAATCAAAACGTGCATTTTGTTAGAAAACTTGGATTAGAACTTTTTTATGTTCTCGATACTTACCCTTATCATATAATCCATATATGCTTACCTATTGAAAATATTGCAGAATGACTAGTTATCTACTAACTCGTGTAAAGAAAAGGTCTTTAACTAATTCCTTTACTTAGAAAAGTAGTTCCTGAACCGTAAGAATCATGAAATAACGAAGCATTCAACGAAATTTCAATTAAAAAATATATTTTTACAAAAAAAAGAAAAGAAAAAATCAAAAATATATCAAGTTTTTTAATGCACTTTAAAAATTTTCCCAATCCCAAAATTTGGAATAAGACGTCGCTAGGAGTCTAGAAACTGCTCCAGTCTCACACTGTTTAACTTACATTCTTCAAACCTTTTCTACGAGAAGGAACCATATTTTAAACTAAATAAACGAAGTAAATTTCATTTTTTTCATATTTATAAATTGGAAAAACAAAATATATAAAATTATCAAAAAAGATTGGAGTAGCTTAACAGAGTTACTCAAATTAATATAGAAATCTTGAATTTAATTTGAAATGAAAAAAGCGTGTTAAATAACAAAACATCAGAACATTGGTTCTTTTAAAGCCACCTCAAATCGATTATGTCTTTTTGTTAGATGGCTTTAAAATGAACAAAAAACAAGCTGGCTCGGATTAAACATTTATGTGGTTCAATTTATACATTTAAAAAACTAACATAAACAAAATATAACTAATAATGAATACAAGCAAAATAAAAGGGCCTTTCAGATAAAAATAAAATAGTTCGATAAATTATGAAAATTACAATAAAACTAATTTACACACACAAAAAAAAAAAATAAACATATAAAATAAATACTGCTCGACGAAACGTTTGCTCCACTCCGATAGGTTCGAGGAAGAGTGGTGCCGAGATAGGTCGCTGCTCTTGTTGCTAAATAAATCGCTGGAATGGTCCAGAGTTGGTGTAGTGGCTCATTGATGGTCCGAATATCCAACAGTCGTGTTGTATTAGGCGAGCCGACAAAATGAACGCAGACAGGGCTACTAATGACGCTAGCAGGGCCACTAATTAGTCGGAACTGCTACATTAAAGTCGAAACACAGAAAAGGTCTGGTTTCGAACAGTAGTGACGAATAAAACACTCAACAAATGTCCAAACTATTAAACTATAAACGCAGACAGGGCTGCTGAGGACGATATCAGGGCCACTAATTAGCCAGAACCCATAATAAAGTGGAAACACAGAAAAGGTCTGGTTCCAAACTGTAATGACTCACTGCCGGAACTATCCTAAAAAACTAAGATGGTCGGTCCGTTGCTAGGTGACGCTTCTTAGCAACAATTATCACCCCTAGCAACTGTCTCTATTACTCATTATTACAAACAAATATAATTACATATTTTTTTTTCTTTTCAAATAACTAAATCTAAATAAAACAATACAAATAAAAATAAATGTAACTAAATTAAATACTATTTACAAGGTAATTATATATTATGGCGTTAACAAGCTCTTTGATTATCCTTTGATCTTGAGAATGAGAACCTTCAGAGTATAATTAAGATGCAGTCTGAGAGTGGCATTCGAATATAGTAGCATTGTTTCAGTTTTCATTACTAGCATATAGTTTGGCATTTTGGAACTTAAAAAAGTAGTTCCTAAACTATCGGAGCCATGAGATAACGAAGGATTCAACGAATTTTCTATACATCAGAAATATTTTTTACACTAAAAGAAAAATTTCAATAACTTATAAAGTTTTTTACTGCAGTTTATAATTTTTACCAACCCTATTTAATTAGGAATGAGACATTGCAGGCAGTCAGGAAACTACTTTACTCCCACACTATTACTCACATTCTTCAGCCCTTCTCTGTGAGAACAGTAGCTAAGAATAACAAAACTTTATTTTAAGTTAAATAAATTAAGTAAATTTTATTCAGAAAAAATAATAAAAACAAAAGCTTAGGGATAGATTCTTTCTAGTACTAAGAGATACGTATAAGAGTTCTTTGTATGAAAGAAGTGAGATCAGAGAAAAAGTACTAAATTAGATCACCGTAAGGAGTACGAGAAGTATTGTTATAAGAGCCAATGAATTTCAAGGAAAAAATATGGGGGTCTTGTAACTGACCGATGGACTGTAAGAACTCTAAAATGTGAATTTGGAAAAATACAGATATTATATGTCCTTGGTCGAGGGAACATTCCTAACAAATAGAAATAACATTCAGAGATTAACTAGTTTCCTTTTCCTTGGGAATGAATCGACCAAAGGGTCAGCACATGTGGGAGTATAGGAATGAACTAATACGTCTGAAAATTGTTATTAATAATAAATATCTAACCTTTCAAATTATTTTCATCGTCAAAACATTAAATCCAATCTGCATTAAAATTTTAAATTTTGTATAATTGTCCTATGGCTTGTGTCTCCAGTTTTTTAAAACACTAAGTAGGATTCCACTATTTCATCTAATTTCTTCTTTTTCCGTTTTTCTGGTGTACTCGAAGATTCCTGAGTATTAATTGCGATCAGTCCCATTAAACAGAGATCGCAGAATCACAGCAAATCCTTTTAAATAATTTTCCACTAGTAGTTAGGTTATCCTTTGATCTAGAGAATTGAGAACCTTTAAGAATATTATTAAGAAGCAGTATGAAATTACAAAAACATACAGTTTGGCATTTTGTATGTAAAACAATCTTTTTATAAAACGTTTCTATGTCTCGTCTACTTTTCTCTACTTGTTACATCCCCAAATCTGAGCCTAACAACTGAAAAGAGATTTTGTTATTTCATCAGAAGATATTATCATCACACACTTGGCAGATATTGTTATGATGTAGACCAATCATACAGAAACTTTACGTTCAATTTATTTGTTGAATTGTAGCATGTATAAAGAATTCTTACTTCTGCTGTGTATGGATTATAGCGATAGTATATGTTTTTAATTTTTGTAAACTGTATAGAAAATAAAAATAAAATGGTGCGTGCATAACTGAACTTTCACTTACTTTCCAGCTTTATGATCATAAAATCGATTAAATTAATTCTCATAAATATCAAAAAAGTTATTTATTTCTTATTTAGGATGACTTTATTTCGCCATATTATATATTTTATATAAAGGTAAGTGTAAATAAAAATACGACTGCTAAAATAAATTAATATCAATTTATTTTATTCTTTATGCCCATCTATTTTTATTATCTTTAACAATAAGACAATGATTTTCTCAAACATTGGATTTTTTTTCACTTTTTGTTGCTATTTATTCAAGAGTATCTTGAGGGTGTGAAAAATAATTACCAGATTACTAATTAGCAAAGAGCAGTTTAACAAAGCTGTGTACAATCTAATGGGATCTGCTACGTTAAACTTTTTCGTATGTATTAGCCAGTTGTGCAAAAACCGTTTTCATATATCTCATTCAGCTTATTATCGAATTTTTACGAATTTTATATATATCCATTTTTACTTTATTTATTAATTATGGTAAAAAATAAGGTACTTTAATACTAAATACGTATAAGTACGTACATGAGTTAGCTGTATATATGACCTGTAAATAATAATATAAACCTTGTATTAGTAGGATTAAGTATCTTTAAGTTTGTCAACACCTGTATCTATATATACCAGAGGAATCTGATAATAAAGTTAGTTTTTCAGTAGCTGTGTGTTGTTACTCTGCCCAAACCCCTTTTTATTTTAAGTGATATTGTCAGTCTAATCGTAAGTCATGCATATGTGTACATTCTAAAATAATTTAAGAATTGTTATTTTCAATTCAATTTTAATTAAATTATTTGATTGAAGATAAGGCCTAACTAATAATAAATATTATTTGATTTTACATTGAAATGGCTAGGTTAATCAAAATTGGTTAAGACAGTCTCGAAGAAATCGAAAAAAATATGATAATCTTTTGCATATAGTGGTACATCTTGTCAGTTGATGTTATTGAAAAAGTTGCTGTAGCGTCCCAGGCACATATTATTTTATTCCAAAAATACATCAAATATGGCTTGAACAGATGACATCTATCGGACGGAGCCAAAATAATGTATAGAAATGGCAAACATAAATGAATATGGGCTAGTAACACTTTTGATTATGGCGCTAGGATTTTTAAGCTAGAACTGTGCATTAATTTATAGCAATAAAACTAAAAATTCTATTTACAAAATACAAAATACTATAATGAATATAAAATAAAAAAAAAATTTAAAAACCTATGAAGTGAATTATAATGATAAGAATTTACAACAAATTTTAATAATGCGCTCATAAATTCATTATGAGTATGGAATTAACTTGATTAAAAATAAGAAACATATAATATTATATTACATAAAATAATATATACAATATGTATGTAAGAATATAATAAAGAAAGGAGCATTAAAACTGAAGGATACAACTAAAGGATACAATTAAACCAAATTTTATGATAATACGATAACAATAAGGATTTAAGTATATCTAAAAAAAATAATTTATGTAATTACATATTGGGGGAGCGGCGTGGCTCAGTAGTAAGGCACTGTGCTACTTACTCCTGGGACCCATGTTCGAACCCGGCTGTGTCATTTTGTTACTCTTGCTGTGAGTTAACTCTGTGGGATCTACAGCCCTCTGGGGTGGGTACCCGTAGATACCCTTAACTGGGGAAAATCTGGCGGCCGATTCTTCCTTGCAGAACCGTTGATCTAGTGACTACCTCTCTACTGAATCCCTGACCTTACCGTTCTGGTGGAACAGATTTTTTAAAAAGTAATTATTATTGATTATATTCCATATTACATAACATCAATTTTAATCCAGACACTTTCTATTTTTGAGTTAGACCATTTACACATCATTTTATCATTTTGACTTGGTTAGTTGAACTCATGGTATTTCAAAACGTTTATTTCCGCGGAGAAGTCGAATTATAAAACATTTCCTCGATATATGTATTTCATATTATAACATTCAGTAAAAACTGCTAATAATTTTCCTTCTATTTTCTTCGAGTATAAACTAAAATCATCATAATGATATTTACAGCGCAGGCCCAGTATGCCAGCCCCATGTTGGCTTCCAGTCTTCCAGCCCCCTCTTTTTCTTTATCCGACCGTAACTCAGACCTGACTGTGGGAGATATATAGCTTTTAGGGTCACGGAACTCGGAGCATAAATAAACTCCCAAGCAAGAAGCACTGGCCCAATATCTCGAATTCAATCAGCTGCTGAAAATCAGGCGGCATTTTTCCAGCCTCACTCTTATAGAACTTTATCTTAAAAACGAGGTTTACTTACATAAACTTTGAATTACGGTATGCATTACCGGAGTTAATTGGCTATGTAAAAAAAAACAATAATAATAATAACAATAACAAAATGGAAATGATAAGTAGAACTTGTTACAGTAACATATTAACATAACAAGAGATTTATTAGCATACTCTCAGTTGTTATATTAACTTCATTATGAGCTATAAAGATAAAATGTACCTTAAAAATCCCGATTTATCAAAAATCATATATTCAAATTAAATTAAACATGGAAGTTAGTAGTATTGTCATGTAAAAGGACTTCCAAAAGCCTTTAGTTCTTAATCTCACATCCTTAACAGTCCCTAATAACTCTCCGTGTAGTCTGAAAAGAAGATGGTCACGGGTTCTTCTGATTTAAAGCAATGATTTAAGTACCACCATGGAATGGTTTCTTCACAATATGAGGTGGTAGCTAACCCTTCATTAGAATGGTGAAAATTATGTATAAAAATTTACGGCCTATAAAAACAAGAGTGTAGACAAGAATATATTTAGACATTTATTTCATGTTGATAAGCTGTAAAAATTAGTAGCGTGTCAACTGATAACTAATTACTTTAAAACCAAGTCAGTTTATTACTATATTTATTATATTTTTATCGTAATTAATTAACTGTTTACTTTAAATTAGCTATATAACAATCAGTTGCCTAATAACTAACTTTGATATTCAAAAAATAAAGAAAAATGTACTGTTTGTGATTAAGCTCTCCTATTAAAATTTTCTATTATTTTTTACAAAAATAATGTGAGCTGACAATGACAAAAAATTGATTTAACATAGGATATATTATTAGTTTCTTATATGATATATTTTCAATAATTGTTGAGAGTAGTTAACTATAGTAAAAACTCAATTTGTTTTGATCCTATGCTCTTAACATATTATATCACTTCTCCTACGTTTCGGCCTAATACCATTATCGAGGAGGCAACTCAAAATTTTCATATCATTAACATATAATTGGACTCACACATAACATACCTATTTTTAAGAAATCTATTATAATATTAATTTAATGAATACTGTGTGACTTGGGCAATTAGCCTGCTTTGTAATATACTATTTTAGGGAATGTAACAAATCAATTGTAAGATTTGTTAAAAGAAATATTTGTGTGATACATGTGAGTTGAATTTTATGTTAATAATATGAAAATTTTAGGTTCTCTCATTGATAATACCCTATGGGCCGAAACGTCTATGAGGTAATAAAATTTATTGATAGTATATAATCAAAATAATTAAGGTTTTTATTATACGATGGATTATTTGAAATAATCAATCTTCTTAATTTAATACCCATCATACTTTTTTTTAGCTTTTAATGAATCAAGGGTGCGACCAAAAAAACCCCTTTGAATGGTTTTCATTGTCTTTCATCCGTATATTTTTTAACTTTGCTAAATTTGAGAAATATTGAAATTAATTGAATCAATGTTACTAAATTCTGAATTCTCTGGAAGAATTATTTAAATAAAAATAATAATCATACTATTGCGATAAAACTTTTCGAGCAGTTTTCCATAGAAATATGCTAAAGGACTCCCCCTTCCCAGACTGCAATGCTTCAACTACTTTGAACTCCGATAAAGTTTTCATTCAAGAATGAAGTTCTTCATATAGTTTAAATTTTTTTCATTATAATCGTGCCTAACTTTTATAACAGCTCTTTTTCTTAATTTAAAATTCTTTAAATTTCTTAGTCTTTT
>NW_027114557.1:775358-776661 GCF_000696795.3 Halyomorpha halys
GAATTGTATGGTAGTAGATTGAAATCAGTGACAGATTAAATATAATATGTTTTCAATCTACTACCATACAATTCCACGATTATCAATCAATTAAAATTTTGTACTATTCAATTATCAGTTATCAATTTTTTATCATTTATGATTTAATTCAATATTTTGTATAATTCTAAATTTGTTTGTATACTATTCCTTTTCAATTGTATGTTCCTCTAAATGTTGTTGTTATTTCTTTTTTTCTATAGCCCTGATGAAGACCTGAAACTCAGGTTGAAACGTCGGCATAAAATATATAAATATGGTTTTGTTTATGTTGTTCTTTGCTGACCGCACCCCCCGACAAATTTCTCCAATCATTAATCTACGGTCAACTATCTACACCTCAAAACAATATAAACTATAAGACAAAATAAGTTCAGAAATATTGAAAATTATTAAGATTATTCGTGTTAAAATTTCTTGAATACAACTATATCGTATTTAACGTATTAAAAAAAAAATAAAACAAATGTGTAAACGATTCATGAATATAAATCTAATTGTCTCTTGTCAAAAGAATAATATTCTTCAAACTCTGACGATGACGTTAAAATTCAAAATAATTAAAAGGAAACCTTCCTTTCCCAACTCGCTCGGGATTTAAATAAATTTAAATTTTAATTAAAAAAAATTATTAATTATTCAATTAGGCATACTTTGATACATGACGTCACTATTGCAAATATATCGGCTAATTGGTTACTGCTAATGCAATTTGTTTGATGTGGCATGATATGATGACGAAGCGATATGTGACCTGCAAGATATCATATCTAAAAGACCATGTCATTCTTTATCATTTCCGGCAGTAGCATACTGTTTACTCGGCAAACATTAATATATCCGTTGCATTATCACTTTGATAAAGGTTTTCAATTTGATGTAACAGAACGGCTACGAGGTATAATATATAGATACATATTGTATAATATAATGGCAGGAAGGGGCATGGGGAGGGGGTGACAGTATATTATACGATATCATAACCATTAGAGATAATTGCAATATTGGATAATGGAACTGTTGAAAAGGTCACTTCATGATTTAGCTCTTCTCACTCCATCGTTCCATATTAATTAAACTGCCATTTTTTTTTCAATGGAATACGGGGTATAAAAAAAAAAAAAAAGAAAGACTGTTTTATTTTTATTTTTTTATTTTATTTATTTGTCGATATTTACAACTGTATAAAAAAATACAACCAGTAAATTTGATCATAATGACATAATGATATGATACAGGATGTAGAGAAACTACCCAGTAGTAG
>NW_027114557.1:778326-790193 GCF_000696795.3 Halyomorpha halys
AGCCCATATGAAAATAATGGATTTACCTTGCTGTGATAATTTTAGAAGGATGGACTATACTTTGACAATGGACTATACTTTGAGTATTAATTGTATTTTATACCAAAGAAATAATAATATTTGGTTGAAAAACGGTAATTTTTTTAAATAAATTTATTTGGTATAGTAATAATGAAATAACACAAACCATAAAGAGTCGTGGGCTCAGTACTTCCTAAGGAAGCACTGTTTTTAGAACAAAGGTTATTCAAGGAGATATTTATCTTGTATAAAATTAATATATTACAGAAAAGAAATATTTATAATATCCTGAATGAAAGAAGCTGTTGGAATGCTCAATGTGTAAAGTGTTGAAATATTTTTTAAGGAGAAGATAGTCGGGAGTGCATTTACTAAAGATACACAAATAATTAAAATTTGGTTTATTTTTTCCATAAAAAATACTATTAGGAGTAAAGTGGATAGTCGACCGTAGATTGAATATCAGGAGAAGATGATCAGAAAAACCTTATTTATTTTTGCCGTTAAGAAGATGGTCACGGGACCTTCTAATTTAAATTAATGTTTGAAGTACCACCAATGGGTCCCAAGATTTTCAAGTGTATATGAAACATACATCATATTTACTTATTGTATTATTTTGTACAGTTGTAAATTAAATAAAATATATAAATGAAAAAAATAAAATTTTTGTCGAAGTTTCGACCTGCATTTCTGGCATTATCAGGGCTAAAAACAAACGGAGATCAAACCTCTCTAATTCAGAGAAAAATATTTATTTTTATCAATGTAAAATATTAACAATATATTAAATGTTCTAAGTTGAAAGTGCTTTGAAAGAGTTCTTTGAAACCATCCCAAAGAATGGTATCGCATGGGATAGGCTAGCAGGTAGCTAATAACGGTAGATAACAAAAGACTATACTTTGAGTATTAATTGCATTTTATATCAAAGAAATAATAATACAAATATTTAACTGAAAAACGATCATTTTTTTTTTTTATACACCCGATCAATATATTTATTTGGTATAATAATAATGTTAAACCTCACAACTCACGAAGAGTCAGTACTTCGATAGAAAGGACGGTTTTTAAAACAAAGGTTATACAAGGAGGTGTTTTTCAAGAGCTGGGTGGACCTCAGGAGGGTACTGTAATCAACAGGGTTTATATTGTACTAGAAAATAATTATCTTCCCAGCCGGATTCGAACCCGAGTCCTAGGAGATAGTAGCGTAGTGCCTTACCACAGTGCTACGGCGATTCCAATTTATTTTGTATAGGATTAATATTTTATAAAAAAGAAATATTTATAATACTATCTTCAATGAAATAAGCTACTGGAACGCTCGATGTGTAAAGTATATTTTTGTTTTTGTGTTGAATAAATTTTTGAGGAGAAAACGATCAGGAATGCGTTTAGTAAAGATACACAAATAAGTAAATTTAATTTGTGCTGACGTTTCAGGCCTAACCAAGGCTGAAAATCAGAACGAGATTACAACCTAATTTCAGTGAAAAAAATTTTTTTTATGAATATAAAAAAATGTTTTTTTTTTCTGAATTAAGGACGTTATCACGTTCTGTTTTTCAGCCCTGATGAAGAACTGAAATGTAGGTCAAAACTTCGGCAAAAATAAATACATTTTTCCTGGCTATCCCCTCCTTATATCAATCTACGATCAATTATTAAAACTGTATATTTTTTATTGATTAAGATTTGTTATTTAAATAAAATTTCATTGTATTAAACTAATCTATTATTAATTAAACTAATCTATTTTAGTTGTTTTTTTCATTAAGATTAATTTTGGCTTCTCTTTTAATTTTTATTATTATTAATTTTTGCCCTTCCCTTCCATTTTTATCTCGTTATCACTGCGTGCCATTGTCTTCTTTCTTCTGTCCACGCGTCCCACTTCGTATTTCTCTTTCCCACAAGAACCTTGATTCCTTTAAATCTTTTCCTATATCTTTCTCCGTCCAGACAGTTCTGTCCGTTATTCCTAGTCTTTCCATTTCTTCTTCCAATTGCCTGATGAATTTCACAGCCAATCCTTCCCAGCCGGACCAGCAACAATAAGACTCCATTTTTTTCTTAACCTTATATCAATTTTATTATTTTAAACATCATATGCATACATAATATATACACAATACAAAGTAAACAAATTTCCTTTCTTTGCCTGAAGGGCATTTTAAGGTAGGCTCTAGGATCCACTGTGTGCAGGGAAGAACTTTAGTGTTTACTTGCCGTCTTCGTTGTCAGGAGTCGGAGGAGACCTGTCTTCTAGAGATGAATGATTGGGTTTATACAGAGACTAAGCCTTCCCTCGGCGAGCACGTCGACAAAGGGAGCATTGCCTTGCCACCTCCCAGGTCTTGGTGGAGGGGCAATCTCCTGGAAGAGTGGGTTTGCACAGGCCTTGAGCCCATCAGAGAACTTGATGTGCCGTCTTCCTCTATGATGACCCCTTTTGTCACTTTTTAAGCAATTACTTAAAACGGGAAGAGCAGACTTAAGATAGTTTAATCGAGTAATACTTATAAAGCGCCTGAAATTAGAAAACGGCGTTTTAATTTGTATTATTAATCATTATATTTATTGTTTATAGCAGACACAAAAAAATAATTAATACAAGACTACAGAGAAAATGGAAGTAAGTTTATCATTATAGTAAAATAGTAGCTTACTAAGGAACGATTAATAAAAGCTTGAAGAGGCAGAGCCAACGCAGTGGCCTTTGTGGAACCGCAACAGAGGCCGGACCGCAGCAGTGGCCAATGGCGGTGAGTTACGCTTCAGCATGTCCGTGTCACCTCCATTGGCTTTAGGGTCGTAATTAGGCGTCAACTTTATCGCCAGTAAATCGATTCCTAGCACCTTGTGCCTCGGGGTTCAACGAGTCTATGAATAGATTTCGTTGTTGCCTTTGACAGTCAAAGGCTATTGTGTGTGTTTTTAAGTGAAATAAAATCAATAATTGTGGGTTCTTTTTGGAACATTAAAGAATCGCGAAATTGTAAAGAACTTATTTTATATTATTCTGCAGAAAGCTTGTCATGTCCATAATGAAATAATTAATCAATTTATAACGTTACAAGAATTTAATATAATAGTTTAATTCCGCACCAACCATGAACAAGTTGATGACTCATTATCCCAGCAGGAGTGTTCCACCATTTTTCCCCTGTGAGGTGTCCCGTGAGTATTTATCTCATAGAAAACCATTTGTAAATTTTTTGTAATGTAAATGGATGTGATGATGACAAAAATCTTTATGATTACTTTCAATGCAATCAAAAATTGATATTGCAAATTATAGCTCTTCTATCAGGACTGAAGATTGCAGATTTCGTAAAAGATCTAAAATCTTCCTGGCTCATGATTTAAAACAAGAAACGTAGGAGGTGTCCAGGTAAGAAAAATGCTCAAATGATCTTACCATTGCGAGGAGGGAAGAGCAAAACTGAATTAAGTAGCCATAAAAAATGGCGGCTGTTTCAAAGCGATAAAAAAAACTAATTTTTCATTCAGAGCTCTATATCTCATAAATTAAGAACAACACAAGAAAACCTAAGAGAACGTCATGTAAAGAAGAGAAAATTTGCTAAAATATGAGCCCTAATAGAGTTATTTACGTTAGATAATTTTCGCAATATAGCTTTTTAAAAACCAACATTTCATAAAAATGTTGTATGAGACATACTGAAAGATCAATAGTTAGTGAATTTATTATGAAAAATCTATATCTCAAAAACCATTTGATGTAAAGATGTCTATTAGCACTCAAATTAAATCTAGTTTAATGAGCTATAAAGTATTTTATGATGTTTATCTTCGTAGGAGTAATATTTTACATGAAATTTGCTAAAATAAGTTGATTGATAGTTGTTCGGACAAATTTTCATTTGCCAAATTTATATTCATATGTGAATATCATGAAAACCACTACTCCTACAAAGATAAACATAATCAACTATTTTGTAGTAAATTTAACTAGCTTTAATTTGAGCTCTGGCAAACATCTGTACGTGCAATGGTTTCTGAAATGAAGTTTTTCATATATCAAACTTATTGTCCGAACAAGTAAAAATCAATTTATTTTAGCAAATATCATGAATACTACTATTCCAACGAAGGTAAAGGTCATAACCTTATTTATGGTCACTTAAACTAGCTTTAATTTGAGTCCTAATAGACATCTGTATGTCTCATAGGTCCTAATATATAGATTTCTGAAAATAAATTAGTTAACTACTAATCTTTCAGAGGATTTTTAAGACATTTTGCTTTTTAAAAAGCTATATATATCTCGAGAACTATAGGACGCAAATAGCACTTTTAGAGCTAATATTTCAGCAAATTTACTCTTCTTTAAATAATGCTATCTTAAATTTTTTAATGTTGTTGTTAGTTTTTAAGATATAGAGCTCCGAATGAAAAATGTATGTTTTTTTAAGGTTTTGAAACAGCCACCATTTTGTAATCCCCTACCTATATGTGGCAGACTCATCAGTTTTGACTAGTAATTATACATAGTTTTCATTAAAGTAATCAAAAATTGGGGAAGCATTTTTTTCTTCCCGGTTCTTGTACTATAATTTTTAGAATAGGAAACGACTTCAATACCTTTATATATACATATAATTTATTTACATAAATATCATAAATTTTGTTAAAATATAAACAACAAGTAAATTTGCTATTTGTTATAAAATAGAATAACAACAAATTTGGAAAATCTACCCATTGATAGAGATCCGATAATATTTCTAGAGCAGAAGATCTCGAGTCCACCTTGTTTTCAGTCACCTAAGAGGATTATCAGGTAATGAAGCAGAAGCCAGATTAGAAACAAGTGGGTTTGGGTGGTCGGGAAGTTTATCATAAAAGAATTAGTACCTGGTTCAGGTTAATGAATGTATTGATTTGCGACAAAGTAAAGAGCTGAGGATTTTATATTGTTAGGATTGGAAACGAGGGAAATTCAATAGTTCAGTGTAACACCAATGCTCATTTCATTATATCCAGAGAGGCATTATTAAATTCATGTAAAACAGTATTTTGTAATGGATTGGAAGCTTATACTGTTTGTCTAGTAAATTTTGTAATAGTCCGGAATCGACATGCAGTTTCCTGTATTTTCAGTCTTGTGTTTTGATACATACTTAGAATCCTGATTCTAAGTCACTTTAAAAACTTTTTTTTTTTTTATTTTATTTATTTGTTGATATTTACAACTGTATAAAAAAATACAACCAGTATGATCATAATGACAAATGATATGATACAGGATGTAGAGAAACTAACAGTTTACAATATAAGGTCACGAGGCCATCTTCTTTTCAGGCGCCTTGGAGGATTGCTAGGAATGGAAGAGGAAGCAAGGTTAGAAACGAGTGGGTTTGGGTGGTTAGGGAGTTTATTATGGAAGGAATAATATCGGGTTCGGGCTAGATCGGTTACATAAGGAACATTTAGGTCTTTATGGATGGTTTTATTAGTAACAAAATAAGGAGCATTGAGGATTTTACGAAGGATTTTGGATTGTAAAGATTGGATACGAGAGGAATTAGAAGGTTTAGTGGAGCCCCAAAGCTCAACTCCGTATGTACAGATAGGCCTTATTATTGTCATGTAGATCAGTCTCTTGTAATGAGTTGGAAGTTTAGACCGTTTGTCTAGTAAGTGCTGTAGTTTTCAGTCTTGTGTGAGGATTCCAGGTTAGTCGTTTGTCAAGATGAAGTCCAAGATAACGAATCTGTTCTACAGGGGTAAGAGCCACATTATTAAAGTATACTGTAGGGCAGTCGGCAGGTTTACGACGAAGAGTAAATGTGATTTGTTGGGATTTATCTTTATCCTCCAATTTCGACACCATTCTTCGAGGATTGTGATATGGGACTGGAGAGTTTGGGATGCAATCAAAGGGTTATTACTAACTGTGAGCACACATGTGTCATCAGCATACGTGGTAAGGATAGTGTTAGGAGTTGTTGGTATGTCAGCTGTATAGATGGTGTAGAAGATGGGACCGAGAATACTACCTTGAGGAACACCAGTGGATTGAAAATAGAGGGATGAATAACTTTAAAAACTAAATTAGGAATTAGGAATCTCTGGCATAATATAAGGGAACGAAATAGATGTTATAAAAAACCACACAATCTTCTTATACTATACTACGTCTCCAAGTTTCTTGTAGATTGTTGAGCCTGTAATGAAACTTTGGTTTTTATTTTTGGAAATTTAAAAAAAAAAAAAAAATAATCTAAAGAACAGGAATTAGGACTATTATTAACGATATTTTTTTATTTATTTGTTGCTATTAAAATTCATATTTTAGGGTTTATCAAGATTATATTCCTTACAAAAATATAGCATTTTAACCAATGATAACGAAGCAGTAATGCAACAGTAAAAGTCTGGCAGTTTCAGCTATACTCATTCAAATCGGATTTCTATACTATTCTCCTTTGTTCCTAGTTTCTTGTCCTTTCTTACTTGTATTTTTCTCGTTTAGTTATTTATAAAATTCTTTAGTATACTGATAGCGATGTGAACTGCTTATTTTTCCAAATAAAGGAACTAAGTGACTTCCGGACCAAGCAGTTAAGTAAACCAAGACTCTTCTAGATTAATTGAAAAATGAATTATGGAATAGTTGGCTGTCCATGTGCAACATTTTTGTTTTCATTTTAATGTCTATTGTTAGATTGTCATGAGTAAATTCCGAAGCAGCTAAGTAGAATTGCTTTCACTATATTGACAAGGCTTCATTTAGTCTTTTATCGACTGTTTTGTATGATATTCGTTACACTTTTTTTTTTTTTTTTTAAAGCCTCTGAAATGAAGGGGGTTTTAATCGAAAAACCTTCAATTCCGAAGAGAAAGTCTGACAGGCTTTCGAAAACTTCTTCCAGTCCAAACCAATCACAATTTTTTAGAAAGGAATCGATAAACTGCCAGAAAGATGGGGGGTAGATTTATAGATAATAGTGGTTAATACATAATAAATCAATATAATTTTGTTATTTAACAAGAGGAAAATAAATGTCTGATAAAAAAACCCGAAGTTACTTATGACTTGACCCTAATTTTATTATAATTTACAATAATAATCTTAAAATTGGAAAAAAAAAAAAGTCAGGGTGCAACTATTCTGCCACCCCAAGAAATAAGTCTTCCAATGGAAAATGAAATATCCGGTAGTTGGCAGTCCAGGGCCCTGTTTCATAATAAAGTACAAAGTAATACTATTAGTCTTGTAGATTTATCTTAATTCAATCAAACAGACTTGTACTTTAGTATTTTTTAATTATTGTAATATCACTAATAGTCATCCCTATCAAAAAAATATAAGTATTACTATTATTACCACTTTATTTTCTACACTTGAACTGTGAACTAATACTATTAGCTTTCATTATGAAACAGAGTCCTCGTGGAGTGAAAGTCCGCCAAGTAAACGAAAAAAATATAACTAAGCCATGGGTCACACCAAATCGTTCCGATCATTCCTAGCTAATAAATAAGGAGCCTTCACCAAAATGTCAATATTGTAAAAGTACACTCACAGCCACATCTCAGGAATGCTATTTCTATTCTGCGGATTTAAGTAGATTAAGAGTGAGAACGGGTACTTATGTTCTGGATGATAATGAAAAAAACATAACATTTATATCAAGTTTTTCAAGTAGAAACAACCTTATTACATCATAACATTATACAAGATTTGAACAATAAATTCGTACACAGATAATTTTTTTTTTAATAATTTATTTACTGTTATTTACAACTATATACACATATATACAACAAGTAAATTTCCTGAAGGTGACATAATGACATGATACACATTTGGAGAATCTACCCATTGAGAAAACTCCAAAAAACACTTCTGAAGGAGAAGATCTCGAGGACATCTTCTTTTCAGACGCCTAGGAGGATTATTAGGTAGTGAAGGAGAAGCCAGGTTAGAAACGAGTTGGTTTGGGTGGTTGGGAAGTTTATTATGGAAGGATTGGTATCTGGTTCTGGCCAAATCGGCAACATAGGGGACATTGAGGTCCTGATGGATGATTTGATTTGTGACATTAATGATCACAATTAAGGAGCATTAATGATTTTTGATTATAAGGATTGAATTCGAAAGGAATTAGATGGTTTAGTGGAGCCCTATAGCTCAACTCCGTATGTCCAGATAGGCCTTATAATAGTCATGTAGATCACTCTTTTGTAATTTTTTGGCAATTTAGACCGTTTGTCTAGTAAATGTTGCAATAGTCGGAATCTACGAGCAGTTTCCTGTCTTTTCAGTCTCTTATGAGGATTCCATGTCAGTCGTTTGTCCAGATTTAGTCCTTAGTAACGGACCCGCTCAATAGGAATAAGTGGAGTATTATAAAAGATCCTGTGGGGTAAGACGAAGGTTTACGACGAAGGATAAATGTGATTTGGTGAGATTTATTGGAATTTATTTTAATCCTCCAGTTTTGGCACCATTCTTCAAGGGTGGTGATGTGGGATTGGGATACAATGGAAGGATCATTATTCACTGACAATAGGCATGTGTCATCGGCATACGTGGTGTGAATAGTGTTTGGATGGGTTGGGATGTCAGCTGTAAAAACTGTATAAAGGATAGAACCCTGAGGTACACCAGCAGACTGAGGAAACAGGGATGAATAAGCGCAGTTGTGGTTTACTTGAAATAACCTGTCTGAGAGATAAGAACGGATAATGAGATAATATGTAGGGGATAGGAATTTACGGATCTTGTATAGCTCTCCTGGGTGCCAGACTTGATCAAAAGCCTGTTCTACATCAACAAAGACTCCCGAGCAGTAGATCCCGCGCTCCAAGGAATCCAAACTGGTGATCTGGGATTATGTGGTTGGAATCTATATACAAGATTTAAACAATAAATTCGTACTCAGTTAAATTTAAATTTAGGAAAATAAAATAGATATCATGGGCATTGATGACCATTGGATTTAAACTCAAATTGACATCTCAAAACGTGTATTTCCGTCGAAAACTCTATGCATGTAATTTTGCACAATAATGATACTTTTCCTTACTATATTTTCCATGTATAGGTAAGTGAAGGTAAAAAAGAATCAACGATTTGTCAAACAAAAACTAAATAGAACCAGAGGAGGGTAAGACTACAAAATTCGACTGAAAAGAAATTTCATTAGGAGGTGAGAAACGAAATCAGAAATGATTAAATAAGCCGATACTGAGGGATCGAATGCTGATTCAATGCAAAGCAGTTTCAGTCTTCCTCGTTCAATAGCCGCCCTCAACTCTTTCCCCTAAGCGGCCTCTCTTGTGAGTCCCAGAGGAATTTCAAATAGCGATAACGAATTTCAGTTTCAAGAAGGCCTTCCAGGGGGTGAGGCGTGGATATTAAGGCAATGTATACATTATGCACAGTCGGGCAAACTTCACGGATGAAACAATCTCAAAGCCTTCGTCTTAAATAGATTAACTTGGTTCCATCATTTTGAAAACAAAACTCAAAAACTAATTTAAGCTGAACATTTTTCTCTGCAGAAACAGAAATTCTTCCATTGATAGTTGCTGATGAATGGATGAGTTCACTTCATAAACTCGTCAATATTATTCTTACACAATCTATGTGAAAACTCTTAAAGGGTTTTTATACATTTGTCAAATCATTCACAGAAGCACGAGCATGTGGATGATTAGTATAAGATAAACTGATTTTGTGACTGACCTGTCAAATGTCGGTTCATGACAAATCACAAATCAAATAGTACAAGAGCTCAAGAGGGGAAAAAAGGCACTTATCTCACCCCAATTTTTTATTACCTTAATGAAAACTATGTACGATTACTAGTCAAAATTGATGAGTCTGCCAAGTATAGGTAGGGGGAATAAAAAATGGCGGCTGTTTCAAAACCTTAAAAAAAAATTAATTTTTCATTCGAAGCTCTATATCTTAAAAAGTAGGAACAACAAAAGAAAACCTAAGAGAACGTCATTTAAAGAAGTGGAAAATTGCTGAAATATAAGGCCTAATAGAGGTATTTACGTTAAATAGTTAGCTTCAGAAAAAGCTTTTTAAAAAGCAACATTTAATAAAAATACTGAAAGTTCAGTAGTTAGTGAATTTATTTTGAAAAATCGATATCTCCAAAACCATTTGATGTACAAATGTCTATTAGCACTCAATTTAAAGCCAGTTTAATGAACTATAAAGTAGTTTATAATGTTCATCTTCGTATGAGTAATAGTTTTCATGAACAATGCTAAAATAAATTGATTTATAGTTGTTCAGACAATAAGTTTGATTTATGAAAAACTTCATTTCAGAAACCATTGGACGTACAGATGTTTGCCAGAACTCAAATTAAAGCTAGTTAAATTTACTACAAAATAGTTTATTATGTTTATCTTTGTAGGAGTAGTAGCTTTTATGATATTTGCTAAAATAATCTCACAAAATGTTAATTTCTAGTTGTTCGTATAAAATGTTGGATTTTTGAAAAAATATATCTCTAGATTCATAAGACGTACATATGTCTACTAACACTCAAAATAAAGGAAATTTTACTTACAATAAAGTAGTATATGACACTTAGCTTCGTAGGGGTAGTAGTTTTTATTATATTCACCTATGAATATAAATTTGGCAAATAAAAATTTGTCCGAACTACTATAAATCAATTTTTTTAGCAAATTTCATGTAAACTATTACTCCTACGAAGATAAACATCATAAAATACTTTATAGCTCATTAAACTAGCTTTAACTTGAGTGCTAATAGACATCTGTACATTACATGGTTTTTGAGATATAAATTTTTCAAAATGAATTCACTAACTACTGATCTTTCAGTACATCCCATACAACATTTTTATGAAATGTTGCTTTTTAAAAAGTTATACCTTGAAAACTATTTAGCGTAAATAATTCTATTAGGGCTCATAGTTTAGCAAATTTTCTCTTCTTTAAATGACCTTCTCTTAGGTTTTCTCGTGTTGTTTCTACTTTTTGAGATATAGAGCTCTATATGAAATTTTATTTTTTTTTATCGCTTTGAAACAGCCCCCATTTTTTATTCCCGCTACCTATACTTGGCAGACTCATCAATTTTGACTATTAATTATACATAGTTTTCATTAAAGTATTAAAAAATTAAGGTGAGATAACTGCCTTTTTTCTCCTCTCGGGCTCAAAAGTACAAGATTTTGAAGAAACATTGACGCAATTTTTAGATCTTAACTTAATGACTGGCCTGCATAGAAAGAGGGATAAAATACTTTTTATATAGGTTGTGACATTCAGTGTACTATCTACTGCATTTAACGGCACTATCTAATGTCAGCATTGCACTGGGAAAATGTTAAACCTATTCTTATGTAATAGTTGGGTAATAAAGTTGATAAAATAAAATAAAAATTTAATAAATAATATTATAATAATAATCGAAACCTAGGTCTCAGGAGTTAGTAGTACAGCACTTTAATTACTGAGCTACCCCACTCCTACATGTTTAATTTAAGGTGTATTATTAATTAAATAATATATTTCTTAGTGAATAATCAGTTTAATAGACATTAATTAACAAAATAAACTTCAGGCAATATAATTTTTTCATGATTTATCTAATTACAGAAAGGATGTGGTAAGATTTACACTACTCAAATTTTAATCTAAAATTTATTTAGTATAATTCTCGGAAAATTGTTCCCTATAAAAATAAAATATTAAAACTTCTTTATTTCTTTCCATATTTACTTCTTATCTAGACCTTATTTGATAAATTTGACCTTTGAATAAGGAAATTAATTAATTTTGTAATTAAATGCTTTATTCGATTTGGTTGC
>NW_027114557.1:790243-792560 GCF_000696795.3 Halyomorpha halys
GGCATAAGAAGATGAATAAAATAATATTAAAAAATACAATAGTATTAGATTAGTTGACAATTGTCGGCAAATTAATAGTTGTTAACTATTTGTTTTCTTTTGACTGCGCCCCTCGACCATCTTTTGCTTAATAAGTCGAAATAAAAGGCATTTTAGACAAAATAAATTTAGCAAAACGAATTATGATAAGAGAGAAACAAATTTACAATATTAATAGATATATGTAAAATGAAATTATCCAAACTCCAAATGATCGAAGGAAGATATTTCCAAATATCAAATTGATCTTAAATTGGTGGGCTAACGTTTGTAACTGCATTCAGTATTTAAACCTTAATGATGCTAATCACTACATGCTATAACATCTTTAAAAAAGTGTATCCTTTCTCTGGACTCCAGGGCGCTTATGAATACCTGGAAATGAGGCAGCGGATAAAGCGGCTAAAGAGGCTGCTACAATGAACGTTCCACCACTCCAAATTTACGAGCCGATAGACATAATTAAGGAACAGAATCCGAAAAAGTTGGGATTCAATGTGGGCTGACGTACCACTCACCAATAAACTAAGAAATGTTTAAAAAAAACACACACAAAAGTGGACAAGTGCCATGAGAGGAAACAGAAGAGAAGAAGTGGTTGTTGCAAGAGTAAGAATAGGACATTCCAAATTAACACACCTCCACTTAATCTCAAAAGAGGACCAGCCTATATGCCAAACCTGTCAGTCCCCATTATCAATAAAGCATATAATTTAAGAATTCTCATCATTTCGTCAAGCCTTCGAAAATAATAAAATTCCTGGTACAAGAGAATTGGCCCTTAAAGACTCAGCAGAATCCATAGACAAAATAATAAAATTTCTAAAAGAAACTCAACTTTATACTAAAATATAATCCACTAATATCGACCAGTGTAAAAAGGAAATAGTCTACATTGAACTATCAAACGTCAAAGACAAGAAGATAAATAAAGTAAAAATGGTGTAATAACCTAGATGTTGATCACCTTGAATAAAAATCGAATCTAATCTAATCACTACAATGGTATTCATGAACGCAGTGGACCGATTTCTTATTAACCATCAAAATGAAATGTCCAGAAACCACATTATTCATGCAAACAGGGTCTAATAACAAAATCGGACTCAACGGCGACTAGGCAACTGATTTAAATCCGTAGATTGTTGACCCGTTGCTAGGCGACGCCAACCAAATAAACCCCACTGACCGCTATTCCTTCATTTAAATATTAAATGCAAAGTATAAATACATCTTTTTCTTTCAAATTAAAAATAAAGTGTAATTATATTAAATACTACGACTCTTTACAAGATATTTACAAATTAATATAACCTGACATAAACAAATTGAATAGGTGACCGCCATTATTATACGAAAACTAATTCATATTTTAATAATTTTTTTGCTTAACTCCATTTTCGATTAAATGATTTTGCGAAGGTCCCACAGGTGAACGACCAGTTCGATAGGCGAGGGGGGTAACGTCCTATCTAGAGGGCGGATATCCATTAAAAGGAGGAGAGGCAAGTTCCTGGTTCAGTCCAGGTTCTCAGTTCTTCTACGAAGGAGCTATCCAAGTGGGATATCTTCGAAAGATAGTGGGAAATGCCTTGTTACAGTAAAAGAAGACATTCGAAAGGTAATTGCATAACATAGTTGTAATTTATAATTTTTTTTTTTTACTCATGTCCTTCGATGAGGGCCTACACAACCTCAGAGTAGAAATGTCAAGGTTCCTTTCTTAGGGGTCGCTGCGAAATACATACTGACTGACTCAGGCTGGAATCGAACCCAAGACGCACTCAAGAATCAGGTCATCTAGTTTTATTTTCGTGGTGTCTTGTAAGCAAATTGCATAAAAATAAATGCATATCTGTATGATAGATTTAAAAGCTACCTCATAAAGGAGGTTGAACATTCGAGGAGGATTCAGAATTAGAATGCACCCATCTAATGGTTTTTCAGATTTGAATTTTTAAATAAATTATTTTTGTTTAAATAAAACAATTTACATCCAAGTTAAGTCTCAAAACACTCTTTAACGTTTCGGCCAAGCTGGCCATTCTTAAGGACAATCTTAAATATAAATTTACACCTAACACCTAACAATTTATTTATTTTATTTATTTATTTATTGATATTTACAACTGTATAAAAAATACAACAAGTAAATTTGATCATAATGACATAATGATATGATATAGGATGTAGAGAAACTACCCAGTAGTAGAACTCTAAAAACAGTTTACAATATAAGGTCACGAGGCCATCTTCTTTTCAGGCGCCTCGGAGGATT
>NW_027114557.1:792610-807419 GCF_000696795.3 Halyomorpha halys
CAATATAAGGTCACGAGGCCATCTTCTTTTCAGGCGCCTCGGAGGATTGCCAGGAATGGAAGAGGAAGCAAGGTTAGAAACTAGTGGGTTTACCTAACAATTTAAAACGTTATATCTATTATCACACACATATCTATTGTTTTAAAATTTAATGGAAAAGTGACGAAATATGTTGATTAGACTGAAATTACTTGGACAGAATAACCTGCAAACGGTTTTTAAATTGTTGCATGCGAGGTGTAAATTTATATTTATAGGCCGAAACGTTAAAGAGTCTTAAAATAATGAGTCTTTTGAGTGTTAGCTTGGATACTAAAGGACTAACTTGTTACTAAAAGTTATTTTAAGATTTTAAAAATATTTACATAAAATGAAAATAAAGATTATTATTTTTCAAACACGAAAATAAGAAATGAATTTGTAATTGAAACCTTTTGAAAATACAAATTAATATTTTATTACCGTCCCTGAAGGTATATTAATATTTCACACGAATTACCCTATCTAGGATTCCTTGCAACTTTAATGAGCACATACAATTATAGAGGGAAGTTACAAATATAATCGACTTAATTCGTATACATACATTATTAATTTATTATCAGCAGTATTGAATATTTAATAATGCTATTCAATCTGTTATTATCTCTCTCATAAATTTAAATTGAACATTTCTAGGCAATGAGGAAAATGAATACAATTTTAAATCAAAGAAACACAAAATTAAAATAAATGATAAAACCTTCAAGATGGATAGCATTTCCTTATTTCTCTAACTGATATTGATAAAAATATTTCATTTTATTAAGTATGGAGAAATTGATTAGTTTTATAGATACAAACATTTTGTTAAACACGCGAATCAAAAAACTATAATTTACAACTCCATTTTGAATTGAAATTAATCCTTTCTCGTTTCGAAATGGCTACTTCTTCATTATTCATCTTTGCATCAAATTGCACCCGACGGTCAGTCATTCTATCACTAGTCAAATTTGTGTTATTGTAACCAATCAAATCGGAAATTTGTTTTTGATGAAATTCGTTCGAGTTGCCCTTAGTGGTCGCTAGCTTTTTCTATGTGGTTCACAAAAAGTATCTAGTTCCGAAAGAAGTATAAACAATTTTATCAGTATTGTAAGAATAACGTGTTTGTTAGGAATTATTTATTTTTATTCATTTCACACATATATAAGAACAAAATAATTATTTATTAAGAAAAGGCAGTTTTATATAACTGGAGAAGTAAAATGTTCTGTTATGGATACCCAACTAATGAGGTAGAGCTCTTGACTAAAAAACCTGTTTTTAATACCTGCTAAAAATAAATAATACCTGTTTTACCCGACAAATACCGCCACTTTACCCCCTCTTGAAATATCGTAAAAACTGTAACTGTGTGATTGTTACAATCGTTACAATCATGATTGTACTGTCGCACTTGCTCTGATATGATAGTCAAGATTACAAGTAATGTCAATGAAGCAACTATAACGCTATCATATCTATACGCCTTAACAGTGAACTATTTTACAGTTTCCGCTAATCTGGCAATAGTGTTAGCCACTACCATGGTGTAACTATTTAATAATTACACTCGTGACAACATTCATGTAATAAACCAAATGAAAAGTAATTAAATTGGATATTTTTAAACGATACAACATTTTTAAAAGCAACTCCTAAAAATGTAATCACAGTAGAAGGAACTGAAAAATAATTCCCAATTTCTTAAACTTCCCACTTTTAGACCCCTTTCCAAATAAATTCCCAACCTTCTAAAAGAGACCACTTCCTCATTCTTCTCTGTATATTAACCTCATATCTCAGAGCAAGAAATTTTTTTTTTCGGTTTTCGCTACAGACCATATAGATCTTAGACCGCCCAAACCAGCCTTCTCCACCTCTGCCTATCTTGGGTTACTGTTTTCTAGTTTGCTCATGCACCTGTTTTGCATCTTTGTTTATTCTTTCTTACCATCTGGTATTAGGCCTCCTACGTGGTCTCTTACCTACTATATTGGTATTCTATGAGGAGAAGATGGTTGGGGAGGAGGGGGGTGCGGTCAAAATAAAACACAAATAAGTTGATGTAACTTATTTAATATTGATGTAACTTCGTGCCAACGTTTCGGCCAGAATTTCTAGCCTTCATCAGGCCTAAGATGAGAAGAGAACAAGATAACCAATGAATACAGAAAATAAAAAAAGAAAATATAAACAGAATGACATAGATTAAAACATTGTACAGAATGAAATTGATAAAATAAAGTGATGAGAGAAGTGGAAAATAAACTGTATACATAGGTAATTGAATTAGTAGATAAAATAACATAATTAAGGAAATAAAATAAAAATGAAGTTATATAATGCAAAGAAATATGAATATACTTGTTTATTAATAATTTTAAAATCAAAATTATGCAAAGAAAAAGAAAATTGAGGTAAAGAAAAGATATGTAAAAAATGAAATATGTAACAATAATATTATATTAAGAGGCAGAAAATAAGTAAAGTATAAAAAAGAATAAAAGAAAAAAAAAGAAAAAAAAATTGAAAACAACAAAAATATATATGGTGAACATTAATACGTGAAAACTAATAACGTTGGAAAGGAAAATTGAGAAAATAACATAAAAGAAGGGGAGGATAAACTAAAGAAAGGGGGAAAAAGAGAATAAAACGAAACGAAACTTTTCCCTTGACATCTTACCGCCATGTGGCTTCTGCGCTGCGATCGGCCAAACTCCGAATTAAAATGACCAATCTCTGCAAGCATTTAGAAAATAAAAAAGTTTACTCTTAAATCTGTAAATATAGGTGTACCTATCCACCTATTTCGAATGGAGAAGAATCTATTCTGACAAATATGTTGACGTATTATATAATGCTTACAGAGCAGCTTTGTTACTAAGAGATCTATCAAGAAATTTGTTAAGTAAACAGTTAAGTTAACATCTGTAAAATTTGAAATAGTTGTATCTGAGAAGGATTATTATCATCGCCCGGATTCTTATGCATTAATAAATACCTAAATATAAATAGAATATGTCATATAACATATAATGAAAGCCAGTAAAATATGCAGTAAAAAAATAATGCAATAAAAAATTACAATATTATTACACTTATATGCATATAACTAGTACTAAATAAAGAAAGAAATAGAGATTAAAAATTAAAAGAAAATACTTTCTAATTTTCATTTTTCAAAATCTAAAATATGTACATTAATAAAACAGTTGAATACAAAATACGACAGGCATTAAAAAAAATAAATATACTTGCCTGAAGGTCAAGAATACTATGAAGAAAACAATGTTTTTATTAATTTTAATAAATAAAATGGTTAATGTTTATTGTATTATTTTGAATTTTATTATGCTGAAAAAGTATCCCAGAAAATGCTTGGAAGAGAATAAATATATATACATTTTATGCCTTAATAACAACATTTTAAGTTTTTCAAACTAAGTTTTTGGTCCTTAGGGAATTATAAATTTTAAACTAGTTATCAAAATATGGGTTACAGTTTAAACAAATTAGTTCATTTTTATTAAAACTTGTTAGAAACAACAAAAAAATTACATTGGAACCCCTCACCAGACCACCACCAGATAACCTATAACCTTTAAATGTAGTCTATAGGCACAAAATTGTTGAAGGGCCTCTGTATGTAGTGTGATAAAATTTTAAAGAATTATTTAGTATGATATGCGGACTAATGATCTTGAATTGAATTTCTTAAAATATTTTTGAACGAATAATGGAATAATTAGTTTTAGAGAATAATGAATAAAAATTGCTTTTAAAATCCAATAACACATTTCCGCCCCATCATTTTTTTTCCCATGCTAATATAGTTTGAAGGTCAAAGTTCGTTGATCAAAGGTCAAGGTTCAAGCTAGGCCTACTCTCTTGTCCAGTTTATATATGAGCTATGAGTTGTTGTTTTATTATTAATTATACCTCCGAATATGGTTTATTATTAGGTAAATACAATATCAAGTCTCATAAATATTAAAAAAGTGATTATTATCTATAAATACATATTATGCGTTTTCTGTTGAATTTATCTTGGACTGGCATAACTTTCTGACAACCATAATATTGCCCAATAGGCTCCAAAGTAGGAGAATAAAATTTAATTTACCCCAATTTTTGGTTACTTTATTGAAAACTATATACAATTAAGAGCCCCAATTTATGATTCCAAACATATATAAAAAGGAATAAAAACAAGGGGCTTTTCCAGAAGTTGCAAAAAAATTCATTTTCGAGTTCTTTCAAAGCAAGAAAATAATGTGCGTAATTTTCTATTAGAAAAAAGTTTAATTTTTACTTATAATGTATAAGTAATACAGTCAATGTTATTGAAAAGTTAGTATTGAAGTAGCTGAGATGCACGCCCCCCTCAATTTTATTTTTTAATTTTTGGATGACTTCCTTATGACTCAGGGGACCTCAAACCCTATACTTCCAGAGAAAATACTCGAATTTGAAATTTTACACTCACTATAATATAAGACTTTCTGAATTAATGAACAATTTTACAAATTTCACTTGAGTTAATATTTTTTTATTTTGTTTATTTATTGATATTTACAACTGTTTAACAAATAAATACAATAAGTTAATGTAATAAATGTTTCAAAACATATGATAGTCTTGGAAACGAACCATCCAATAGTGGTATATCAATAGCATCCTGTGGCCTACTTCTTTTCAGACGCCTAGAAGGATCGTCAGAGGTTGTTAAGCACGAGAGGTAAGGAACTAATGGGTTTAGGTGGGTAAAACTGGAACGAATGGAATTTCGAGGTCTTTATGGATGAGTTTATTTTTGACGTAATAAAGAGCGTTAAGAATTTTATTAGTATTGTATTCGGGGTGGAATTTGATAGTTTAGTGAAGCCTCAAAGCTCAATTTTGTATGTCCGAATAGGTCTGATTATCATAGTCTATAAGAGATTTTTTATAATAAATGGGAAGGTTTGATTGTCAAGTAGGTGTTGTAGTAATCGGAATCTTCGGGCAGGTTCTTGTTGTTGGGTGTGGGGGTTCAAAGTAAGTCTCTTGTCAAGATTGAGTAGTGAAGTAAGTAGTGAATCTGTTCAACAGGCGTTAGTAGGAGATATTAAAAAGAGACAAATTAGGGCAGTAGAGTAGATTCTTCAATGGAAGTCGTGCGTAACTCCAGACATTGTGAGGCAGCAGTGTGGTAATTGTTTACAGGCAATATGTTCCATCAGCGTATGTTCTTATATCTGGTGAATAAGCCAAGAATGGAATCGAGGAACAACTACAGACATAGGAAACAGAGATGAGTAAGTTATGATTTACTGTAAAGGTTCAATGGGCGATGTAGGAATAAATTAAAAGGAAATATGTTGGGGGGAAAGGATTATCGGAATTTATAGATCAATCTGGGTGCCAGGCTCGGTCAAAAGCTTGTTCATCGTCGAGAAAGACTCTCATGTTGCAGAGATGGGCGAAATTCCTCAGGATACGACACTTATTCATGAATGAACCATTCATAAATAAATATCGTTTCCATGACAATTTTAGCTATTAGTTTCACCACAGCTAATTTTTGCCCAACTGTGCCGTGTTGAATATCCCGAGCTCCAATATGGAAGATATGACATCTTCCACACTATAGCACTGTATGGTAGAATGTAAATCTTGTTTTTCTAACCTTAAAATATTCTTTTTGACTATCATTAAGAAATGAAAATTTAGAATTCTTTTGATTATTCAATAATTAAAAGTAATTGGGAAATTAATAGAGAGATTTTAATTTAAAATTCGTCTTTGGAATCCCTCTTGATGAAATTTATATTCGAAACAGTATATGTAGTGTGAAAACTAATTTATCACTAATTGAAGTTAAATGAAATTGGAAATCTTGCACTATAATTATATTCCAATGAAGGTTGATTAATAAAAACATTGAAATTGAAATATTAATTAAAGTCATAAGCAAACACAACAATGGCTAAAATGAACTTTAGAAATTCATTTAAAGTTGAAAAACTGTCCTATTATTGATTTTAAGATTTCATTTCATTATAATAATTAGAATAATTAATCATAATAAAACATTTAAAAAAAATATTCTTACTATTTCAAACCACAACAATGCTTTCCAACAGTTTATAATACGTCTATATTACTACTGTTATTTTTCGAAAATGTACTTTTTACCTTCTTTTTTTTTTTTTATATATTTATATTGATATTTACAACTGTATAAAAAATACAACAGGTAAATTTGATCATAATGACATAATGATATGATACAGGATGTAGAGAAACTACCCAGTAGTAGAACTCTAAAAACAGTTTACAATATAAGGTCACAAGGCTATGGCCATCTTCTTTTCAGGCACCTCGGAGGATTGCCAGGAATAGAAGAGGAAGCAAGGTTAGAAACTAGTGGGTTTGGGTGGTTAGGGAGTTTATTATGGAAGGAATAATATCGGTTTCGGGCTAGATCGGTTACATAAGGAACATCTTTTTACCTTTTAAAAATATTTTTCCTATTATCTCTTTTAATTATCCATCAAAACCTTTCATATTTTATATTTTTCCACTCTTTATTACTAATAAAAATTTAATATGATTTATTATTTCTAATAAACAAAATTAAAGTTATTTTAGAGGGAATTAAAAAAATAAATAAAAATAAACATTTACGCCCTGTCAGACTATTTTAATGAGCCTAAGACCGAATTGGTATTAAATAACTCTTAATTTTACAAGGGCGTACCCAGATTCAAAGCTAGTGGGGGCATAGTCAATTGGGGGAGTAAACCAAAGTAAATGAGGTTGTGACATTTCAGCACGAAAAGGCGAATGGAACCAAAATTTTAAGAACATTATATATAATTGTCCCAATTATTAGTTGTCAGAAAAAAAATATTTTTTTTTTATTAAAAAAACATATTATTTCACTTCTAGAGGGGGGGGGGTAGCTGCCCCTTTTTTCTATTTTTTCTTTTTTCAAACAAATATTACCTTTTTTGTTCTCAATCATATCTACGTTATTCTCTCTGTTCCACTCGCTCATACTTCCCACCTTCAGTAATTCATAACTCACGTTCAATTTGTTGCACAAATAAAAATTGAACAATATTAGCAACAAATAGGAGTATAGAAATAAATCAAAAATAACCTTGCCACATCATCAGAACAAGTAATAAACAAATAAATAAGTTATTTAAAAAGCTGACTATAAAATTTAAAAAAGGTTTTATATTTTATGTATTTATTGATATACATCGATGTATTTATTGAATTACATCTGGATTAAATATATACAAAAATTAAATGTTATATTAATAACATGATACAGACATGTGGAGGATCTACCAATTGCTAGAGCTCCAATAACATTTTAGAGGAGAAGATCTCGAGGCCACCTTCGTTTCAGGCCCCTAGTAGGGATATCAGGCAATGAAGGACAAGCCATGTCAGAAACAGGTGAGTTTGGACGATTGGGATGTTTATTATGGATGGATTGTTATCTGATTCTGATATATTGGGAAACATATGGAACATTGAGGTCCTGATGTATCGATTGATTTTTGACAAAGAAAGGAACATTCAGGATTTTGCGAGGTAAGGATTGGGTACAAGAGAAATTAGATGATTTAGTGGAGCCCTAAAGCTCAACTCCTTCAGTCAGGATAGACCTTATTATTACCATATAAATGAGTCTTTTGTGATTAGTTGGAAGTTAGACAGTCTGTCTAGTGTATATTGTAATAGTCGATCAGTTTCCTGTCTTTTCAGTCTTTTATTAGGATTCAAAGTTAGTGGTTTGTCCAGATATGGACCTAAGTAACGGATCTGTTAGACAGTACCATTAAAGGATACTGTAGGGCGATAGTCATGTATTTCTTTGGATTCACCAGTTTTGGCACCATTCTTCAAAGGTGATGATGTGTGAATGGAGGGTTTTGGATACGATGGAAGGGTCATTATTCACTAATAATAGACAAGTGAGGATAGTGTTAGGATGAGTGGCGATGTCAGATGTAAAAACTCTATAAAGGATAGAACCAAGAATACTGCCCTGACGTATACCAGTAGGCTGAGAATACAGGGATGAATAAATGCTATTGTGATTAACTTGAAATAATCTACCAAAGAGACAAGAACAGATAATGAGGAAGTTATAGGGGTAAGGAATTTACGGATCTTGTACAGCAGTCCTGGGTGCCAGACTCGATCAAAAGTCTGTTCTACATCAAGATAGACACCGAGCTCCGGAGTGCGATGTTCGGAATTCCAACTCCATGATCTGGGATTATGATCCAGTAATCGATGTTATTTCTTTGTTATATATATATACTTATTGTTTGTTTTACATCTTATTTGTATTTCTTTTTGTTCATTTTTATACAATTTCTCTTTTTCATTTACATAATTTTTAACCTCACCTTAGTTTACTTTATTATTTTTCATTATCAGCATATTTTTAGTTGTTTTATAACTAACTGTGTTGTCAAATTATTGTTATGTTGTTCGGTGATGTAAAAAAAAAGAAGAAAACGAAACGGGATAGAACATTTACAGTGAAAAATATATTAGGAGAAAAAAAAAATTATAAAATACATGAAAGTTAACAGCTAAAGAAAATCAAAATCAATTGCAAAAGAGTTTGCAATAAATAATACATCATAATGATATTAAAATCGAGTACGGCAAAGTGTCTTTAATGTTCTCGGTTTCGACGGCGAGATAATCTTCATGCAGATGGGTTGAGGCGAATCTATGATATGGAATAAAGAACTTACTAATTGAAGCGGCGGGATAATCTGGCAACTTCCAGACTTTGATCTGCAGGGAGCCCACCTGCGTCTAAGATGAAGTGGTCAAGGCGTCTAAGTTGTGTGGCCGAAGCAGTCAGAAGTTGCAGCTTGCAGTGTGCTTCATATACAGCAGCGATGAATGTCAACACGTCAATCAAACCTCAAGCAGCCGGGCGGGGGAAAGCGCTCTTTAGGGGCGGTCAACTTAATTATTTAAATAGAGTAGATTAGATTTTTATTCAGGGCGATCAACATCTAGGTTATTACACCCTATTTACTTAACTTATCTTCTTGTCTTTGACATTGGATAGTTGAATGTAGACTATTTCCTTTTTACACTGGTCGATATTGGTGGATTATATTTTAGTATAAAGTTGAGCTTCTTTCAGAAATTTAATTATTTTGTCTATGGATTCTGCTGAGTCTTTAAGGGCCAATTCTCTTATACGTTGAATTTTATTATTTTCGAAGGCTTGACGAAATGATGGGCATTCTTCAATTATATGCTTTATCGATAATCGGGAATGACAGGTTTGGCATATAGGCTGGTCCTCTTTTGTGGTTAAGTGGAGGTGAGTTAATTTGGAATGTCCTATTCTTACTCTTGCAACAACCACTTCTTCTCTTTTGTTTCCCCTTATGGCACTTGTCCACTTTTGTGTGTTTTTTTTTTTACATTTCTTAATTTATTGGTGAGTGGTACGTCAGCCCACATTGAATCCCATCTTTTTCGGATTCTGATCCTTAAAAATGCCTTTATGTCTTTCGGCTCGTAAATTTGGAGTGATGGAACGTTCATTGTAGCAGCCTGTTTTAGCATCTCTATATAGTTATGAATTTTGGCTATCGTAGGTCCGCTTTGACTGAAGTTTGGTAGACTCTGGAGTGCAGACATTGAATCTGTACAAATGAGTATGTTTGAGTATTCACTTTCTATAGATAAATGAAGTGCTGTCGAAATCGCCTGAAGTTCAGCTGTAAATATTGTTGAGTATGTGGGTAATTTATATCTTTTGGGTGTCCCATGTATTATTACTGCAAAACCAACATTTTCATTTTGTTTGGAGCCGTCATAAATAGAATCATGTGGTTCACTGAAATCCGTAGGCGCTAGAGCAGTGGCGCGAAAATTTAATAGAAATTATTAATTACGGAACAGTGTTTAATACTATTTTTTATTCATTTTTTATCAAACCCCCGACCAACTCCTTCATAAACAAACATTAATATTCCTGATGAGGTGTAGATTAATGATTGGAGAAGTTTGTCGGGGGGTGCGGTCAGCAAAGAACAACATAAATGAACAAAACCATATTTATTTATTTTATGCCGACGTTTCGACCTGAGTTTCAGGTCTTCATCAGGGGTTGTGGCGTAGAAGGTGTGCCTGCCTTCTATATAAACTTCGGCATAAAATAAATAAATATGGTTTTGTTTATTTATGTTGTTCTTTGCTGACCGCACCCCCCGACAAACTTCTCCAATCATTAATATTCCTGATAGTCATTATGTGTTTAAAGATAATCTATTACTAAAAGCCTCAAATTATAATTACAATGGTAGATTTAGATTAATTGTTGATTAATTAAATTATAACAATAGTTGAAACAACCAGCTGACTGATGACTGCTATCGAACGCCAATAAAACAAAAGCCGAAGCCGACGATGAGTCCACTCAGCTAGTAGATAGTGGGGGGGGGGTTAAGAGGGAGGGCAGAGGGAGTTGTAGGGGGAGGGGGAATATTGTGGCCCACGATATTGGCCTCCCACTAGCAGCACCCTCTGGCGTCAATTTAGAAAGATATTTCTCATTCCTTTTTTTACAGTAGAAGCTAGACTTAAGCTTCTCTTCTGTTTCTACTGCTTATGCTTTTATTCTTAATCCTAAAAACAATGGCTCTTCTTTTTTTTTACTCACTTGACATAGAATTATCATGTTGCATTTAAAAATCAATGGTGACTTATTACAGCTTTATAGATTTTTTTAATAATTTATTTATTGCTATTTACAACTGTATACACATATATACAACAAGTAAATTTGCTGTAGGTGACATAGTGACATGATAAAAACATGTGGAGAATCTACCCACTGATAGAACTCCAAAAACATTTCTAGAGGGGAAGATCTCGAGGCCATCTTCTTTTCAGACGCCTAGGAGGATTATTAAGTAATGAAGGAGAAGCCAGGTTAGAAACAAGTGGATTTGGGTGGTTGAGAAGTTTGTCATGGAAGGAACGGTATCTGGTTCTGGCCAAATCGGCAACATATGGAACATTGAGGTCCTGATGGATGACTTGATTTGCGACAAAGTAAGGAGCATTAAGGATTTTACGAAGGATTTTGGACTGTAAGGATTGGATTCTAGCTTTATAGATAAATTAATTTTTTAAGTTAAATTAATTCCTTTTCGATTCATTCGGAAAGGGGTTTGAGTTTAGGCGGTAAAATACCCGTTCATGGATGCGCTAATGACTTGGTATTATTGGTTGAAGGAGTATAAAATATATGGTCACCAGTGGAAATGGTAACAATGTCGGTGATATATGTTCGAGGTTCGAGTAAGTAGGCTCCACGGTTACTAGAGACAACCAAAGTGATGAGGAAATAAAAGCGAGATTGAAGCCGGGAAATACCTGTTATTTTTCGATTTCGAAATTGCTTAGCTCGCGCCCTTCATCAAAAAACTTAAAAATTAGAATAAACCAAACTAATTTTCTCATTAAGGTATTAGCATTATTTCATTCTAAGGAGGTCCACTGTTCTGTCGTGTGCTTCATTTCCTGGTATATCTCAATTTCACTTTTGCATAGCTATATAAGGAATATATAGTAAGGGAAAGTATTTACGGAAATACATGTTTTGAGGTATCTTGAATCGAAATAAACAAGCCTCGAGAAAAATATTCTGTGCATGTGTATGTGGTAGTCCTTGCTCACAAACAAATAATAATTACAAACTGAAATTACATATCCAAAGCGGGTGCAGAAAGCAACCATTTCGATAAATTCTGTCTGAAGCAATTATAATAAATTGCAATAACAAATATTTAACACCAATACGGGAAAAACTTTTTTACATTGGATTTATTAATCTAATACAATTAATTTGTATGTTACGGAAGATGCTGAAAATGAATATAAAACAGCTTTAATGATAGAGCGATTGTTAATGGATTTTTTTTAACTTATAGTATTTATCTTATTAAAACCGAATTCACGTATGAGTTAAAATATAATAATAAACTATAATTATAGTTAAAATATAATTATTACCTTAACTGAGAGCTCCAGTGAAAAGCTTACCTCCTGCTAGGTAGAATATGTTCTGGGAATTATTATTTCAGGATTGGAAATGCTAACTAAGAAAAAAAAGCTTGAGGAAAATGAGGAATTACTACAAATTATAAAAGAAAATAATTAACAAGATAAATTTATAAAACAACTTACTTCTTTGAATACAGAATATTTTTCTTTATATGGGTGTCGGGTCACGTGGGGATCGCTGACAATGAACTAGACATTGCAGCTAAACAAGCACTTACTCTTCAAGCTCAGGGCGCGGCCATTTTGACACCCCAAGAAATAAGTCTTAATAAATTACAATTTATTGATAAATTTATAAAACAAATAAAAATTTAAAATTTATTTAAATGTTGCTTAACAATAATTGTAACTGTGATTACCAAACAGTATTTTTTTTTTAATGATTTATTTATTGATATTTACAACTGTATACATATATACATACACAACAAGTAAATTTGCTGTAAGTGATATTCTACACATGTGATAAAAACATGTGGAGAATCTACCCATTGATAGAACTCCAAAAACATTTCTAAAGGAGAAGATCTCGAGGCCATCTTCTTTTCAGACGTCTAGGAGGATTATTAGGTAGTGAAGGAGAAGCCAGGATAGAGACTAGTTGGTTTGGGTGGGAAGTTTATTATGGAAGGATTGGTATCCTGGTTCTGGCCAAATCGGCAACATAGGGGACATTGAGGTCCTGATGGATGATTAAACTGTAATTTAAAATAACAATAATTCCAATTGTAATTGCTTAGGTACAAGAAGTAATTGTTATTGAGAATGTTAATTCCGATTAGAGTAATTGCCATCATTTTACAGAATACTGTGATTATGCCTTACGATAATTCTGTGTAATTGTTCTTAAGACCGCTATATTTTGATGTTTGATACGATTTAATGTTTATCTTAAAAGAGATGAAAAATAGCTTATTATTCTAAGACTAGGCACATTTAGAACAAGTTAAAGGTAATAGTAATATTACAAGATATTGGCCAAAAACAATGTGGTTGTAATTGATTATAACTTATATTAAAACTGCATATAAATATCTTTACATACAGAAAACAAAATGGAAAAAATAAATACTTAAAAACAAAACAAAAAGGCAGTTGCAACATTTATAGTCAATTAGCGATAGTGTTTAATATTTATGTTATATGTACTATTATTATTTTGGACTAGTTTAGAGAAGCAAACTGTAGTTAAACAGAAGCGTTTTAAACGAGGGAAGGGTTGATATATGGCATATGTTAAATTGAATAGAGTTCCAGTGAAAGGCGACAAAAGGATTTGTCAAACGCAGCAGTTCCGTGAGGCAGAGGATAGGTGTCGGATCAACGGAACTTCGTAGTACTCGGTTGTACAGAGGATTTGAATTGCAGGTTTTCTTGGATATAGGAAGGGCGCTTAGTACTGATTACTTTGAATAGAAAGGAAGTTAGGAAATACTGGCATTGGAAGGATGGATAGAGTCACTTCAGCTCGGCGTAATACTGGATTAGCACATAATACCTCTAGTGATCCCCAAAATATTGCGCGATTCATGAGACGTTTAAATTTAGCTTCAAGATTATACGAGAGTCCACCGTATACCTGGCAACCATAGTCAAAGTGTGGAAAACAAGAGAGGAAACTAAGAATTGGCAGGTTTTAAGTGGAAGGAGATAACGGATTTTATAGAATTGCTTCAGGATTGTTGTAGTTCGATGGGAAACGTGGGCAATTTGTAGTTTCCAGGACAGAGTTTGATCAAAAGTAACTCCAAGATTTTTTACTGACGTCTGGAAGGAGATAGGAGTATTGTTTAGGATAAGATCTATATTTACACTAAGAATAATCTTAGTGCAACTGAAACATACGGTTGAAGATGCAACTAAATTACTCATCTGACGTTCAGGCTTATACCAGCTCATATTCAACCAACAAAACTAGATAATTAGCTTTTGACATACAAAATATATCAAAATATAAATTAGTTTTAAATAACGCCGTAAATCTTTACCCTCCTACAGTATCCTTTCTAAATACGCCACTAACACCTGTTGAACAGATTCGATACTTAGGACTCCATCTTGACAAAAGACTTGGAATCCACACACAAGACTGAAACGACAAGAAACTCCTCGTAGATTTCGATTTCTACAACACTTACTTGACAAACGCACTAAACTTCCCATTCACTACAAAAAATTATTATACACTATGATAATCAGACCAATTTGGACAAATGGAATTGAGCTCTGGAGCTCTACCAAACCATCAAATTCCTCTCGCATCCAATTCTTACAATCCAAAATCCTACGTAAAATCCTTGAGGCTTCTTATTACGTTACAAATAAACTCACTCACAAAGACCTTAACATCCCATTCGTTGCATATTTGGCCCAAAACAGATATGCGTCTTTTCATTCCAAACCCCTTACCCATTAGTTCTTAATCTTTCATCCGTAACAATCCCTGATAATCCTCCGAGGCGTCTGAAAGGAAGATGGCCACGGGACCTTCTAACTTAAATTAATGCTTGAAGTACCACCAATGGGAGGTTCGTTCCCAAGATTTTCAATTATATATGAAAAATAAAACATATTTACTTATTTTATTTATTACTTGTATAGTTGTAAATCACATTAAATATATAAAAAAAATAAAATAAAATAAAAATTTAAATAACAACAT
>NW_027114557.1:808705-825149 GCF_000696795.3 Halyomorpha halys
GTGGAGCCCCAGAGCTCAATTCCATATGTCCAAATTGGTCTGATTATCGTAGTGTATACTAATTTTTTGTAGTGAATGGGAAGTTTATAGCGTTTGTCAAGTAAGTGTTGTAGCAATCGGAATCTGCGAGCAGTTTCTTGTCGTTTCAGTCTTATGTGTGGATTCCAAGTAAGTCTCTTGTCAATGATAGTGTTTGGATCGGTTGGAATGTCAGCTGTAGAGATGGTGTAGAGGATGGGACCAAGGATACAACCTTGAGGAATATTTAATTTAGAGTATATTTTAGATATTTTAGTATCGTATGGATATTCATCAACAATTATATACCAGTAAATAATTTTTCTTTTATGTGGTGAGAACTATAATTTTCGGGGCCCATTTATCAGTGATTGTAATTCCTTGAGCTTTCTAAACAATAGTGACCTGATTTATTTATTTTCTATTATTACATTAAAACATCTTGAAATATTAACTTAGATGTTATAATAAATATTAATATAAAGCACATTTTCTTCTCTATTATCAATCTTTCTTTGAGCAGTTACTTTTCGTGATAATTCTATTATTTTCCTCCTAGGTTCTAGAATGTATTTTATCATCACTTAAAGTGAAATTAATTATGGAAAGGAAAGAGGAAGGGTGCTTATGAAAATAGGCCTCCATTCTCCATTCGCTCTGACCCATAAAGCGGGAAGAAACATCATAAAATTTAGCATTTTATGTAAACGTTCAAGCCAACTTTTTCTCTCCTGGTTTTTTTTTTCCTTATGAAATTAGAAATGAAAATACCCATTTTACTAAGAGATAATATTTCTTCGTGTCCTTTTCATTGGATACTCCAAAACATCTTATTCCTTAAAATAAAATAATGAAAATTTTTTCATAAAAGTTTTGTACGTGGGTTTCCCCAGAAGCAAATAAATAAATTATTATTATACATTTTGTGTGTTTCATTGGCTTATTGAGAAGTATGAAGTCATTGGCCTTGTTGAAATACTTAACCAAAATAAGCTAAGATTTTTATTTATTTTCAAATCCTCTTTATTGATATATAACTACAACCATAAATATATGACAACACAGAGCATATACACAAATTACATACTGACTTTGTTTGCCGTATGGCAGTATAAGTTGAGTTACAGAGTCCGCTGAAGGCGGTTTCACATTAGTAACATACTAGTTGGGGGCTTGCATAGAATGGAGAGGGTTAATAAGGATAAGCTAAGAATAATTTAAAAAAATACTAATATGAAGAATAAAATTTTGTTTATATGGGAAAATAATTGAACAATTAAAATTTAATTTTTAAATCTGAAACTATTATAAAAAAAATTGCATTCAATTTTTAAATCTGAAACTATTATTAAAAAAATTGCATTCAATTTAATTTAGAAGCCTGAATAACATACGAATTCATAAGAATTGCAGAAGATTTAAATGATTGCTTCTGATACGAGAATGCTGAGTTTGTGGCTCAACCTGTTCTAGTACAAGAGCCAAAAAGGAGAAAAAAGGCAGTTATCTCATTCCAATTTTTGATTACTTGAATGAAAAACCTGTATAAGTAATAGTCAAAATTGATGAGTCTGCCAAGTATATGTAGGGGGAATAAAAAATGGTGAACAACTATAAATTAACATTTCGTGAGTTTATTTTGTCATGATATTTGAACTGCAACTCCTACAAAGATAAACTTAATAAACTATTTTATAGTAATTATATATTTATATTGTATATAATTATATTTTGCTGTACGTCCAATGGTTTCTGAAATAAAGTTTTTCATAAATCAAACTTATTGTCTGAACAACTATAAATCAATTTATTTTAGCAAATATCATGAAAACTACTATTCCTACTATATTAAACCATCAAAAAAACCACCAAACCATGGACCACATCATACCGTTCCAATCGCAGGGAGGAGGTAGCTATTGCCAGATTGAGAATAGGTCATACGAATTTAACTCATAGATATCTGATCAGTAAGCAGCCACCTCCAAAATGTCAATACTGCAACAGTATACTTACGATCAGTCACATATTTGAAAAATGCCATTTTTATTCTGCGAACTTGAGTAGATTGGGAGTAGGACCGAGTGTATCGGATGCTCTGAATGATGACCAGAAGAACGTGGAAATGGTCTTAGTTTTCTTAAAAAGGAATGGCCTTTTGAATAAGATTTAAACCAGAAAATCTGTTATACATAATAAAAAAAATACCAACAGAAGTAATTATTTAAAATTTTTTTTCGAAATTATTTAAAGTGAAATAGAATTATAGAAATAAAATATAAAGCACGAAACATGGGCGTTGATGACCTCAGGGTTTTACGCCCTTAAGCCCCAGACAACAACAACAACAACTACTATTCCTACGAAGGTAAAGGTCATAAACTTCTTTATAGTCTATTAAATTTGCTTTAATTTGAGTGCTAATAGACATATGTATGTCACATAGTTCCTGAGATATAGATTTCTCAAAATAAATTAACTAACTACTTATCTTTCAGTATATTTTTAAGACATTTTGCTATTTAAAAAGCTATATCTCGAGAACTATTTGACGTAAATAGCTCTTTTAGGGCTAATGTTTCAGTAAATTTAGTCTTCTTTAAATAATGTTCTCTTAGATTTTCTAGTGTCGTTGTTAGTTTTTATGATATAGAGCTCCGAATGAAAAATTAATGTTTTTTTTAAAGGTTTTGAAACAGCCGCTATTTTTTATTCTCCCTACTTATACTTGGCAGACTTATCAATTTTGACAAGTAATTATACATAGTTTTCATTAAAGTAATCAAAAATTGGGATGAGATAACTGCCTTTTTTCCTTCCCGGCTCTTGTACTATTCGCTAAGCAATGGCCTAACTCTTAATACATTAGTTTATAATAACTTAGTCGATGGGATGATAAATTATTGATATATGCCGCAGGGTTAATTTATTCATCAGGATATTTACTTTTCAATAAAAACTAAATAATCTTGATTTAATTTAAGAAATCAAATAATCTAAATTTTTAGTTATAATATTCCTCATTGGCAGAAAATCTAGTTTTCTATATTATTCACTTCATCAAACGCTTGAGTACAACTTGAACTTCAACCTATTCACATTAAATATACACATAGATTCGTTGAGTACACTATTCATAACTAATACAAACTAGTTATTACTAATTAAGCCTGTTTCGCTACAGTTGAACAACTTTAGCAATGAGATTAATGGAATTTAAGTTTAATTGCGAAGTAAAAGTATTTATCTAACAACATACATGTGAATTAGTTTCGATAAATAGAATTGCTATAAAACCGCATGATGGTGTAAACGGTGTAATGCAGAAATATCTATATTAGCAAAGGTGACAATAATACATTTATTCAACGAATGCATGATATATAATTTTTTTTACTGCATGAGTTTTTTCTTATCTATATAAATTAAACAAAATATAGCTAAAAATATTTTTTTTTAAATAATTTATATATAGTTATTTACAACTGTAAACATATATACACATCAAGTAAATTTGCTTTAGGTGATATTATGTCATGATACAAACATGTGGAGAATTTACCCATTGATATAACTCCAAAAACAATTCTAAAGGAGAAGATCTTGAGACCATTTTTTTTTCGGACGCCTAGGAGGATTATTAGACAGTGAAAGAGAAGCCAGGTTAGAAACGAGTTGGTTTGGGTTGTGGGGACGTTTATTATGGAAGGACTGGTATCTGGTTCTGGCCAAATCGGCAACATACGGGACAAAAATAATTTAAAACAATATTTATAGGCCAAAATCTGGCCAAAGATTCAATGTATACACTTTTGAAATTTCTCTGGTTTGAAAAAATGTATAGACTATGTACACCACTTTTTAATCAAAAAAATATATCATAAACGAAATAAATTACCAAATTTACTGATTAGTATTGGTGGAGTATTATTAAAACCAATTCATTAGTTATTTATTCCTGTTTATATACTGGTAAAAAACGCAGATTCCTTATTTTCGCAAACCTTTAGAAATCTCTATAAAGTAGTGAAACTAGGGGTATTCATGATATTGTATTAAGTTTACTACGTTTTACCATTTTAAATGTTATATGTATAGGATTGTGAGCAGCACTATTTAAAGTCATGTTAAATACATGAGAGCTCCTGGCGGAATTTAAGAGTAACTTGTTTTATAACCTTTCCTTTCAAAATTCCATATTAAAGTTTACTTTTTAGTTTTGATTAAAGTAATTCATTACAATGTGCCTAAAGTAAAGGTTTAGCTACTGAGTGTCTTTTTGATCTCCTTACTCGTGAGGAATAGAACCAAGACAAGCTGATTGACAACTATCATTACATTATTATTATTGCCATCCATTGCTTTATTACTTATAAAAACATCTAAAACAATACTAACACAAACTACGAGCAGATAACCTAAAACAACAAACAAAATGTGACCAACTCAGCTGATCTGTTGCGTGACGTCTTTCTCCATTTAACAGACCTAGTGACAGACTCTCAACCATGTAATATGTTATATAAATTTAACATGGTAAAAGAAGAAATTATTTCTCCATTTAACATGAGTTTTTTCATTTACCAAGTTATGAATAACCATATTGTGTATTGTCACAATTACATGCTGCTTGGTAAAGCAACGGAGGTATAAGCTCGAAATGGATAAATCTTTATACTAGTGCTCTCAAAAACAATTTTCCTGAACAGATATTGAAAGTTTTGCAATTAATCCTTTCAATTGCTTGATAAATTTAAATATTATTTATTACAATAATTAGATATTTATAACCAAGTAATAATTTTTTTTTGTTTTTAGGTAAGCAGTCATCTTATCCAAGCAAGTTCAGGTAAACTTAAGGCATGCACTTTCTATAATATATAAAATATAAATAAAATTGTTTACAATCATTTTATTAACTTTCAATGATATCTTACAAGTCTTGTAAGCCATTGATTATTATTTTAGCAATAATAATCAATTTCAAACTACATGGCTAGCCACGCTGTTAATTTTCCACCAGGTGTGTTTAATGGTATAACCTATGAATTTCGGTCAGTCCTGAATTATTCCTGACAAATCCCCGAAGTCTTTTGGTACAGTTTTCCAATTTAGTTTATAAGTATACCTTTAATATGCCCGTTCTTCAGCCGGAAGCCGGATTTCGTACTGACATCATTCCATTCTGAAACTTAATTAAAAAATGAAATTCATTTATTGGGACACATTTCAAAACCAAAACTATTCAAAGCAAATAATTGCCGTAAAAAGTAACTTTAAAATAGCAGTTCTCTTCCCTGTAGCTACACGTGAGCCCCAAAAAAGTAGTTATATCAAAATTGATGAGTCTGCTGAATATATCTATGTGTAATACTATATTAAGGGCCGTCCGTAGCTCAGGTGGTTAGGCGCTGTCTTACCAATCTGAGATTGGCTGGCGGTGCCGGTTCGAATCCGGCCAAGGGCGTTGAAAACTACTTACAACCTTAGAAAACCTAATTAATCACCATTTAGAGTAGATATACTTTACTAAAATATGAGCTCTAACAGAGAACTGTTTACGTTAAATAGTTCCCGAGATACAGTTTATTTTTTTTAAGTAACGTTTCACAAAAAAATGTACTGAAAAATAAGTAGTTACTAAATTTATTGTGAGAAATCTATATCCCAAGCACCATGAGACGTAAAGATGTCTATTAGCTCTCAAATTAAAGCTAGTTTAATGTGCTATAAAGTAGTTCTTTTTTTTTTTTTAATAATTTATTTATTGATATTTACAACTGTATACACATATATACAACAAATAAATTTGCTGTAGGTGACATAGTGACATGATAAAAACATGTGGAGAATCTACCCACTGATAGAACTCCAATAACATTTCTAGAGGAGAAGATCTCGAGGCCATCTTCTTTTCAGACGCCTAGGAGGATCATTAGGTAATGAAGGAGAAGCCAGGTTAGAAACATGTGGATTTGGGTGGTTGAGAAGTTTATTATGGAAGGAAAGGTATCTGGTTCTGGCCAAATCGGCAACATATGGAATATTGAGGTCCTGATGGATGACTTGATTTGTGACAAAGTAAGGAGCATTAAGGATTTTACGAAGGATTCTGGACTGTAAGGATTGGATTCTGAAGAAATTTGATGGTTTAGTGGAGCCCCAAAGCTCAACTCCGTATGTCCAGATAGGCCTTATAATAGTCATGTAGATCTGTCTTTTGTAATGGATTGGCAATTTAGACCGTTTGTCTAGTAAATGTTGCAATAGTCGGAATCTACGAGCAGTTTCTTGTCTTTTTAGTCTTGTATGAGGATTCCATGTCAGTCGTTTGTCGAGATGTAGTCCTAAGTAACGGATCTGTTCGACAGGAATAAGTGGGATATTATTAAAGGATATTGTAGGGGAAGATGTCATGGGTTTACGTCGAAGGGTGAATCTGATATAAAGTAGTTTCTGAAGTTTATTTTCGTAGAAGTAGTAGTTTTCATGACATTTGCTAAAATAAATTGTTTTCTAGTTGTTCAGACGAAATTCTTATTCACATGCAAATGTCATAAAAACTACTACCACTAAGACGATAGTATATTGAAATATATTTAATTTGGTTTTGAGCAGATATCAGTACGTCCAAACAGCTAAAAATCGTAATTTTATTAGTTTATTTTGGCAAATACTATGAAAAGTACTACTCCTACAAAGATAAACGTCATAAACTACCTTATATCACATTAAACTACTTTTAATTTGAGTACTAATAGACATCTGTACGATATACTCATGGTATCAGAGATAAAAATTTCCCTAAATAGATTCACCAAATACTGATTATTCAGTCTATATTTTATAAAATTTTGCTTTTGAAAAAACTTTATTGAGCTTAAACAGCACTATTAGGGCTCATATTTTACTAATTTTTTTTTCAACTTTAAATTATGTTCTGTTAGGTTTTTTAGAGTTGTAGTTTCAAAGATATGGAGCTCCGAATATAAAATTAATATTTCTAAACGTTAATAAAGAGCCGTTATTTTGTTTCCCCCCTAACTATACTTGGCAAACTCATCAATTTTGACTAGTAATTATGCATAGTTTCCATTAAAGTAATAAAAATTGTGATGAAATAACTTTTTTTTCACCGAATATATGCCTATACTGTCATAAAACACGACAAACCGACAAAGCGCAACAGTACAGTGACGACAGTAAATTTTATGGTGACGGCTACTATTACATATATATACACCCCATAGAAGTGAGTGCGACAGTTACTGCAATGGGGGTTGACTACCATAACCTTTACGCGGTATTATTAGGATATTTCCAGCATTCATTAGTGAACTGGATTTATTTCAGAAATAATTATCTTGGGTTTTTTTTAACAGTTAATTTCAAAAATATTGAAACATATATTTATTGAACATATAATAAAGTGGTAAACTCTTATGTTTTTTTTTTTATATCATAAAAGATACGTAATACATTTTTTTTCAAATTATTACAAAATATAAAAGACGAAAATTATATTTTAAAATTGTTTATAATTATCTAATCTAGAAGATTATTTTTTTGTGTCATCGAACTATCTTTTTATTTATTAAATTTTATGAATCTATTGAGGCAGTTTTTATTTTTTGTTATTTAATTGTTTATAAGTTATGCTTATTTATTTTTTTAATAGTTCATTTCTATGTCGAGTTGTAACTAACTCGTTGTAACTATTAATTTTGGGACCATATCCTAAGACAAATAAATAATAATAATCACTTTATTTTAAATGTAAATATTTAAAAAAAAATTATCGGTAGTTATTTCATTGAGATTTTATTTATTTATTTGAAAGCCTGGGCCTTTCTTATAACCTTCCCTAACTCTCATATAAACTTACTTCACTCTTCTATAACCTTCATTCACTCTCGTATAACTTTCCTTAACTCTTATATAACCTTCATCCTCTCTCTTATAACCTTCCTCCACTCTACTTCCTCTACTTTCTTAACTCTATCCTGTTCCGGGCAAGCATCTTTTAATTTCCATCTTTTTAAAATTCTACTTCGCTCTTCCACCTATAGAGTGGTCTTCCTAACCTACTTAATTGCATGGTACCACCCTATTCTAATATCATAGTGGGGGTTGATTTTTCATTTTGAAGAACCACCACAGAAATAAAAGTCAACTCCATGACGGTTTTGAACTGGCGCCGCTGCATTTCCCGAGTTGCAAACACCTACGCCTCAACTCCATTAGCTGCAGACAGCCCTTACTCTCTAATAACCTTCCTCCACTCTGATTACCTTCCTCTACTCTTATATAACCTTCTCCTCTCTCATATGAACTTCCAATTTTCTTCTATATAACCCCTTCACTCTTATTTGCATTTTTTTATGACCCTCTTCCTGTTCATTTCTGACTTATGGGAGGTAGTATCTAGAGGTGACCAACATGAATTATATCTTAGTAACCAACGTTTCGCTCGACTTTACATACTTCATCAAGTCTAAAAGTGAACAAGATACAAACATTTTAAAAATTGATAAAACAATTAGAATATACATAGAAGGAGCACTTCAATTAAGTAATTCTATCCAGATTTTCCAATTTCCATCAGAATATCATTCACTTAATCCCTATCTAGAACCAAACATCCCTATAATCCTAACGGAATTGGCCCCGAAATCTATTGTGAATTGTTCTTGGAAATCTGGCAGTGGCCACCTTCTTTACTCATGTTATGAGTTTATGCAGCTTAAGCACACTCCCAGCCTCCACTGGCCCTCAACAACAGTGCCATGGCTGCAAGCGGGGTCTAAAATTAATTTCTAACCTAAATAGTTTTCCACTATTCTTTGTAGCTTTCTTGACCGCAACCCAGACGATCTTCCTACTATCTATATACATGTTTATGTTTAATTATTACTTAGGACTACATCTCGACAAACGACTGACATGGAATCCTCATACAAGACTAAAAAGACAAGAAACTGCTCGTAGATGCCGACTATTGCAACATTTACTAGACAAACGGTCTAAATTGCCAATCCATTACAAAAAGACTGATCTACATGACTATTATAAGGCCTATCTGGACATACGGAGTTGAGCTTTGGCGCTCCACTAAACCATCAAATTCCTCCAGAATCCAATCCTTACAGTCCAAAATCCTTCGTAAAATCCTTAATGCTCCTTACTTTGTCACAAATCAAATCATCAATCAGGACCTCAATATTCCATATATTGCCGATTTGGCCAGAACCAGATACCGTTCCTTCCATAATGAACTTCTCAACCACCCAAATCCACTTGTTTCTAATCTGGCTTCTCCTTCATTACCTAATAATGCTCCTAGGCCTCTAAAAAGAAGATGGCCTCGAGATCTTCTTCTCTAGAAATGTTATTGTAGTTCTATCAGTGGGTAGATTCTCCACATGTTTTTATCATGTCACTATGTCACCTACAGCAAATTTACTTGTCGTATATATATAGTTGTAAATATCAATAAATATATTATTAAAAAAAAATGTTTAATTATATTACATGTACATGTTGCAACAGTGAAATAACTTTTACGTTAATGCTTGTTTACTATCATAATAACTGCCAAGATGTCAACTATTAAACTATTTAATAAACAATATTCGAGCAAAATTTTAAAATAAATTATTCCTAAAATGATTCTTTTTAAGTTATTATATATTTATAATACAATTAAAAATACAGTGATATAAATCAAAATTTCTATGAGTTATAAGGTGCCCTTTATGAGCGGTGTGCTCCCTGAACTGCCATAGAGCGAACATTAATCAGGAACAACACAAGTTAATTAGCCATTAAAAAGCCCTTAGCTTTGATTCGTGGTGCAATTATCTCCGTGTACGTGATTCTCCCAGGTAATACCTGCTTCAGGGATTTATGGTTACTAAACCTCACTTCGCTAAATTGATTAATCTTCCACATTATTTCCCTTATAATCGACAAATAACAATAAAGAGTATACGATAAAAAATAATTAAAAAAAAAAGAAACATCCATAAATATATATTTATTACAGTGATAGTTGATGTTTTCAGAAAGGTTGACTTACACTAGTCATGGTAGACTTGCACCAATTCTAGAAAAAGTTGAATTAAAAACCAAGCTTTTACTAGCGAAGATCAACGGTTCTCATTCAAAGTCAATTTCACTTGCAACACTACAGGGAAAATTCAAAAAATGTTATTGTAGTAAGTCTGAGACTGTCTCTTAATTTTACAAATTTATTGTGGTGGTTTTTTTATCACAGCTGTTGAGTTCCGCTAAACTCGTTCAACAGAGATAAACTAATAGTACAAGAGCCGGAAAGAAAAAAAGACAGTTATCTCACCCCAATTTTTGATTACTTTAATGAAAACTACGTATAATTACTAGTTGAAATTGATGAGTCTGCCAATTTAGGTAGGGGGAATAAAAAATGGCAGCTTTTTCAAAACCTTAATTTTTTATTTGAAGCTCTCGGTTAATTTTATGGTGTTAGGTTATAACCTAATAGCAATAGTGGAGGGAATCCACGCGGGGTGAAATGAAGCGAGCGATATCATAGTCCTCTAAATATAAAAGTGCCTGTAGATCCAAACGATTATGATCAGCTATCACTAGTCATTTCAGTAAATGTCGACAATCTGACAGTTTATTACTGTTAACCTTATCTAATATTCAGCATTCACTGTAACGTATACATATACAGGATATTCAACACGATTTTCTCTCAAGGTTTTGAAGATTCTGAAATGAAACTGGTCTTACTTATTGTTGTGTAATATTTCATACATTCTTGTCTAAAAGATGCCAGGATAATTAACAAAGGCAATCACCCAAAATTAACTATATTGGTTAATCATAATTATTTGATTCCTAAAAACTGTTTAATTCAATTACATTTTCAAGATTGAAAATTTTATTCTCCCACTCTGATTGGTTACATCTTGGATAACTAATCCATATCTACTACAGAATCCCCCACAATAGAAAAATTAACACCCACTTACATTCCCTTTTCAGATTTTTTTCGACAAATACGCATTACCACATTGCAGTACTGACAACAAAGTTGGACTGCATCATAAAATAAGTTTAAAATCATAAAACCAATTGAGAGAAGAGATGGTTTAGGGTGCCTAAGAATTGGACACTTCCGGTAAATTCATGACCATCTCATTGCCAATTCCAAGGAAAGATCCACCTTAGTGTCAACTCCAGTTATTTATCAAATTTACCTGTATTATACATCATCATACTATAAAAATTCAATATCAAATTTAATAATCAATAATCAAGAAAATATTTTTTTTTTTAGTTTCTTGGGCAACGATAACCATACGTAGTATTTCTCAATTTAAAACAACTACTCTAGTAGTTGTCATACTAGTCAGAAATGACCAGACAGTGAATAAACAAAAGAAAACGTTTAATTTTTGTAGCTCTGTAACTTCCATTCGAAAGACGATTTTCGATGAAGGATTCATAAGAGATAATCTGATCTAATCAGGACGGGTTTTCCAGACAACCAAAACACAATCGCAAAGTAATATTCTTAAAATTAATATCAACATAATTTGAGGCGTGAAGCCCAATTTTATTAATTCCATAGTTGAACAAGCTAAACGTTACTATCCTAAAAGTTAAATCTTGATGTTCCTGACTCCATGATAGTGAACAAGGGATGCATATACTAACTAACGTTGATTGTAAGGGCATAAAGGGTCTTTACCATTGAACTGTTAACAAAAAGATAATCCATCCAAACAAGTAAGTAAACATTTCTTCTCCTTACTTCATTATCAATCCTTCCATAGTAGATTCAAATATCGATTGTTGCACAACTGTTTTTGAGGTCTTTTTTTTTTTATTTATTTATTGATATATACAACTGTATGAAAAAATACAACAAGTAAATTTGATCATAATGACATAATGATATGATACAGGATGTAGAGAAACTACCCAGTAGTAGAACTCTAAAAAACGTTTACAATATAAGGTCACGAGGCCATCTTCTTTTCAGGCGCCTCGGAGGATTGCCAGGAATGGAAGAGGAAGCAAGGTTAGAAACTAGTGAGAGGTCTTTAAATATAAATAATTAGTTGCAGCTCTGCAACTAAATTCCAAAGCTTTTATATTATTTATTTTCAGGAATCAATTTACACCCTCTTTTTTACATTTTAACTACGTTTCGGGTTCCACTACCCATTTTCAATTTCTGCAAATTAAAATATTCTTAACCAACAGTTTACAATTATCGCATAGTTATAATTAACAAAGTTATATTTAACCTTAATAAAAATGTTTTACACATATTTACAGGTATTTTAGCTGAATCTGAAGAATCTTTTTAGATTTGTAAATGGTCATAAATTAGTGTAATGATGCATATATATTTAAATATTGTATGTAAATTTGTAAACAATTTTATTAAGATGCAATATAACTTTATTGATTTTAACTATACGATAATTGTAAACTGTTGGTTGGGAATATTTTAATTTGTAGAAATTGACAATGGGCAGTGGAGCCCGAAACGTTGTTAAAATGTAAAATATATAAAGAAGTGAAAAAAGGGCGGACATTTTTTCTTGAAAATAAATATAATAAAATCTTCTCTTTTTTTTTTCTAGTTCTATTAGAAATAATATCATGGCAGAAAAACTAAATATTTGAAATTATATCTCCTGTTCAATAGAACAGCAATTCAATGGACCTCAGATTTGTGCCACCATATTGACTATTGAAACAATGTATTTTGACTATTGACCCAATACCCACTGACTTGCTATTTAATTTAAACAAAACAATTAAGAATATTATGCATAAAGATACATTTAATACTCAACTAAATGATTTATTAATTATTATTTATTTTAATTTATTAACACACTAGCCATTTAATAAAAAAAAGGTATTATATTTTATATGGTGGGATTATATCTAGGTTGTCCAAGGGACACCCTTACACTATGCCCAGATTACACTTCTAAAAATGTTTATTTTGTGGCCCGAAATACAGTGTATATCAAGAAGAAGAAAAATAAAAAATAAAAAATGGATAGGACAAAAAAAAAATAAAATAATATGTAGATGAAAGAGGAAAAAGGTAAATGTGAACATGCAATATAGTAACTGATTAAAAACAAGTTCAAAATAAACCAATACTTAATATAAATAAATAATAATATATAATAAATTTATTAAATATTTCTTTAAAATGTTTTAATTTTTTTTTTTTAATTTTCTACGCTATTGTACTATTCTACAGAAAACCTAGTAATACTTGAATCATATTTGCTGAAATATATTATAGACGTGATATGTCTGATGAAGAAATGGGGTCATGAGAAGCATGTGTGGAAAGGACATACTACACACGTGTTCTGGTGCTTCGAACTCTTGGCCACAGCTGCGCCACGTAAGTGTTCTTCGAAATAGCCTTAATAACTGAGGATATTATTGTTAACTTCCAGTTCGAGAAGTTGAGAATGTTTCCTAGTGGCAAAGTAACTTGTCTGATCTTGGATAGTCCCTAAAATGAAATGGAACGACAACAGAAGATCTTTGTGCCAAGAAAAATATATAAGCGCCTTCTTCAACAAAATTAGTAGGTAGAACATAATTAAATTAGGTACTTACACCATTAATACCAATATCGGATAAATTGTACGACAATTTATGGCAAATATAGTCAGACAAGGAATCAAATATGTTCCTTGATGACTAAACTGTAAAATGCAAGTGAAAAAATTTCGATTCTGTGGAAGCAAAATCACTAATTTTTAACTCAATGGAACATTTTATTGTTCATTTCAAAATTAAATCTTTGTACAAAATAATACAAATTAAGTAAAAAGTCATATCAGATGCATCTATACTCACTGAGATAGGGATAGGGAATATTCTCATCAAAAGAGACCGCCACCAGCTGCGTTTATCTCAGTAATATTTAATAAGATGAAGTTCTTGTTAGGGGGATATACCTTCCTAATCATACAAAGCTTCGTAACGCTTCTCGATTAATAATTAATCTGAGTACTAAAACATTAAGAACAGAGCCACCTACAGTTCATGCATACAATTTGATTGAATTTTAATAAATAATATTTGTCATTAACAATAATAATTTTTTTTACTATTTATTTATTCCTATTTACAACTGTACATTATAATACATTTAGTAAATCTAGTCTAAGTTAAATTGGAGTGTTACAAGCGTGTAGAGAAACTACCTATTAGTAGCACTCTAATGACATTTTACATTAGCTGGTTTCGTGGCCATCTTATTTTCAGGCGCCTCGGAGTATTGTCAGAAATGGAAGATGCAAGGTTAGAAATTAGGAGGTTTGAGTGGTTAGGGAGTTTATAAAGGAAGAAGTTATCTGGTTCGGGCTAGATCGGTTACATAGGGAACATTAAGGTCTTTATGTATGATTTTATTTATGACAAAGTAAGGAGCATTGAAGATTTTGGATTGTAAGGATTGAATACGAGATGAATTCGAAGGTTTAGTGGAGCCCCAAAGCTCAACTCCATATGTCCAGATTGGCCTTATTACAGTCGTGTAGATCAGTCATTTGTAATGTGTTGGAAGTTTAGAACGTTTGTCTAGTAAGTGCAGTAATAGTTGAAATCGATGTGCAGTTTCCTGTCTTTTCAGTCTTGTGTGAGAATTCCAGGTTTATCGTTTGTCCAAATGTAGTCCAAGGTAGCGGATCTGTTCGACAGGGGTAAGAGTAACATCATTAAATGAAACTGTAGGGCAGTCAGTAGGTTTACGACGAAGGGTAATGGTGATTTGATGGGATTTGTTGGAATTTATCTTAATCCTCCAATTTTGACACCATTCTTCGAGGGCTGTGATATGGGATTGGAGAGTTTGGGATACATTTAATGAGTTATTATTAACTACGAGCACACATGTGTCATCGGCAAACATCGTAAGGATAGTGTTAGGATTGGTTGGAATGTCAGCTGTACAGACGGTGTAGAGGATGGAACCGATTATACTACCTTGAGGAACACCAGTGGACTGAGAATAGAGGGATGAATAGGAACCATTGTGGTTTACTTGGAAAAGTCTATCGATGATGGAAGGAACGAATGATGAGAAAGTATGTAGGAGGTAGAAATTTACGGAGTTTATAAAGCAGTATCTAAGCAGTCCAGTAAACCAGTCGATCATAAGCCTGTTCTACATCGAAAAAGACTCCCGAGCAGTACATTCCGCGCTCCAAAGAAGACCAGACGATGACATTTCTGGATAGTGGAGTGGGATGTTCGGGATCCTGGTGGTGATCAGGAATTATATGATTGGAATCTAGGATGGGGTATAGGCGTTTTGAAATGAATTTTTCAAGGATTTTCCCCATTATTGGTAATAGAGAGATAGGACGGTAAGAGGATGGGTATTCTGGCGACTTTTGTGGCTTAGGTATCATTTTAACTATTAATAATTTCCATGGGTCAGGAAAATATGTGGAACGGAGTACTCTATTCTATTAGAACAAAATTAATATAATTAAAGGATACTGTACGGCAATTGGTAGGTTTATTTCAGAAAATTCAAATTAACATTCTATATAAAATCACATTTACCCTTCTTAGTAAACCTTCGTCTTGCCCCACAGCATCTTTTAATAATACCCCACTTATTCCTGTTGAGCAGATCCGTTACTTAGGACTAAATCTGGACAAACGGCTGACATGGTATCCTCATACAAGACTGAAAAGACAGGAGACTGCTCGTCGATTCCGACTATTACAACATTTACTAGACAAACGGTCCAAACTTCCAATCCATTACAAAAGACTGATCGACATGACTATTATAAGGCCTATCTAGACATACGGAATTGAGATATGGGGCTCCACTGAACCATCTATTTCCTCTCGAATCCAATCTTAACAGTCCAAAATCCTTAATGCTCCTTACTTTGTCACAAATCAAATCATCCATCAGGACCTCAATGTCCCCTATGTTGCCGATTTGGCCAGAACCAGATAACAATCCTTCCATAATAAACTTCCCAACCATCCAAACCAACTCGTTTCTAACCTGGCTTCTCCTTCACTACCTAAGAATCCTCCTAGGCGTCTGAAAAGAAGATGGCCTCGAGATCTTCTCCTTTAGAAGTGTTTTTGGAGTTCAATCAATGGGTAGATTCTCCATATGTTTGTATCATGTCATATCACTTACAGCAAATTTACTTGATGTATATATATGTATAAAGTTGTAAATAACAATAAATAAATTAGATTTATTTTTTTTATTAATATAGTTGTTTGAGAGTGGTTTAGTTTCTTTTTAAAAACAATTTTGATCTCTTTTCTCTCAACTTTATTTCTTTTTAACATCCGACGTTTCGACCTCTCAGGTCATTCTCAAGGATTCCTTATTCTGTCTTCATTC